>NW_011500323.1:11327-156370 GCF_000495115.2 Populus euphratica
GGCATTACAGCTTTGGTCCACCCTGCAATGTCAGATCCTTGTTTTCAGGTGGAGATATTCCGATGCATACATATTGGTCTGTTGTGTGTGCAGGAATTGGCAAAAGATAGACCGGCCGTGTCAACTATCACTTCCATGCTAAATAGTGAAATTGTGGATCTTCCTCCTCCAAAGAAACCAGCATTTGTTGAAAGGCAGAGTTCCGTGGATACAGAGTCCATTACACAGAACCAAAAGATAAATTCCATTAACAATGTGACGATTTCTGATCTTAACGGCCGATAGAGTTCAGATCAAGTTTACTTTTCTATTAGATATTAATATAGTTTATCATTGTAGAACATTACATTGCTAAAGACAATGTAATCATCATGAAGCACAAAGATTTCTGACTTTGAAATACTAAACAGTTGTTTTAAAAACAATTTATCAGCTCTTGTTTTTTTTTTTAAAAAAAATAATATAAGTCAGTTTATCAACAATGTAAACAGTTGATATGTTATTTTTATAATGGTTATATAATTATTGAATTTTAAAATATATGAAATAAAGTTTTCTTTACATTTTAGATTTGTAACCTTAAAGTTTGAGAAATCTTATTTGATTTAATTATTGATAGCGGTAGTTAATAGAATATTATAAGTAAATTTATTTTTTTAAATTTAAACTTACCATTAGAACCATATCTTGAATTACATAAAATTAAGTGAATTAAAACAATAAAATAAATGAGATAATTCAATGTAATTATATAAAGTTTACTATTGTGTATTTGTGATATAGATGCTAAACTATTATGTGATTGAAAGGAAAACCTATAATCAATTTAGAACATGAGATCCAAGGAGATATGTTGGAGACTGGATGGATATATCCTATAATAGATTATTAGCATCATATAAACTTAAAGTCTTCAAATCTCATAAATGGGTTCTAGAAAACGATAAAATATTTATTTTTATTTATTATTTTGTGATTTTTTAATTATTAATTTGATATAGAATGTTGAGTTATAAAAGGTAAAATACTTATTCTAATAGAACAATATTATTCTATATGTAAATAGTTGAATATAATATTTATTTATTACTAGCATGTGTGATAGACCATCATGCATATTTATTATAATGTCATATCTAGTAGAGGTTCTTTTGCTTGGACGTGCAGTGCAAACACTTTTTTTTTCCTCTTTTATTTTTATATTTTATTTTTTAACTTTTAGTACACTAATAGAGTAACATAATTTAAACTATGTTTATATATGTTATTGGTATGCTTAGTTATACCCTTATTATTTACTGACCTTATTCTAACCTAATTTTTCACCCCTTATTTTTGTATATATTACAAAAAAAAACACACACAAAAAATGTTTTTTTCAGTAAATTTAGTCATTTGATTATTTTTATTAAATTTTTATGTATTAAAAAACCATGAAAATCATTAGAAAAATAAAAAAATAAAAAAATAAAGTTGAGAATGAAATTGAACAAATAATCGAGAATCAAAAACAAAAATTGAGTTTGAGAATTTCTTAGGTGGTTTCAATTGAAGATGAAATTGAAAAAATAACTTAAATTGATTTAATTTGAATAAGATTGAAAGAAATTGGAAGTGCAATGATGAGTTTAAAATAAATGATTAAGTTAGGAATCAATTAAGGGCTTAATTGAATAAAAAATTAAAATTAAAAGTTAAATTTGTTAAAATTGTATAATTATAGGGACATGAATTTGCAACAAGAAGTTAAATTTTGGAGGTCCAAATATTCAATTAGGAACAAAATTGAAAAGAAAAATATAATTCTTTTGAAATTAGAGGAATTAAAAAAAACAAAGATGAATATTTTTTTTAAAAGAAGAAGAAGAAGCTACATTGAAAAAGATCAATTTAAGGATTAATTTGAAGAAACCAGAGATTGAAAGCCCTTAAAAGTCAATAACTGTTATGAAAAGGAGAAAATATTCGGGAGACCGATTGAACTTCATTTCAGTACTTTTTGTTTACAATTAGTTCAATCCAGCCCAATTTAGTCCAATAATTTTATCAAATTAATTCGATTTAGTCCCCAATTAATTCATGAGGCAACCCATCCACTTCAACCTTCCCCTCATAAACCCTCATCCTCCACAGCAGCCTACGCCTCTTCCCACGGGCCCTTTTCCACATAACCTGTAACCGGCCCAAGAAAAACCCACCAAAGTCAACCCATTCCAGCCTTCATCTTCTTCTCCGGACCCAACCCGAGGCCGTAAATCACCATCTTCAACCCCCTTACCATACCAGCCACCATCTCTGACAGTCACCGTCGATCGACCACCATTCTCTACGGGCTTCCTACTTGCCCAATCTCCACCTCTTCACGCTGTTTCTCTCACCACAGACTCGGCCACAATAATAGCAAAGTCTGGAGTCCACTCTCGGTCACCACCAACGACAACCACCTCTCTGCCCCACCAGTAGCAACGACAAGCCCTACACCAGCAGCAAACGGCAGCCCATTATCATCTTTATAGGTTAATGCTCATGTTAAAAATGATTTAGATAATAAGTTTCCTTTTAGACTAATATCAAAATTTTGCAAAAACAAGCTTTTTTCAGAGGAAAAATATTAATTTTTTTAATGAATAACTAAAATAACAATTTTCCTTTGAAAAAGGCAGTTCCATTATATGTCTTGGGATTGACTAGGTTTCAAAGCTAGGACTTCGTTCGAAGAAGGAATTGAACTCCAACTTTCTATTCTATCCCAGACCTATTAACCACTGTCAAGATTCAATTTTATTTTTTTTTACCAATAATCAAATCAACAAATTTTGAATTTTCAGGGATTGAAGTCAAGTTTTTTTCTCTGATAAAGAGAAAAAAATTAAAAATAAACTAAACAAAATTAGGATTAGTAAAAGCAATAAAAAAGATAATTTTAGAGGACAAATAGTAAAGGTAATATTTTTGTAAGAAATATAGATTAAGGGTGATGTCGTTTTTTTCTTAAATATAAATAATTTGTTACTTGAATTTTTTAAATTAAAGCTAATTTTTTAAATTCTTAACTCTTTCTAATTATTAGATGATAAACTTCTAATTTTTCTTGATATGTATTCATCCATTTCAATTTAGAGAGGGGGATTAATGTCTTTCAAGGTGTGACAAATATAATGAATTATTTTTTATTTATTTATTGAGTTATGAAAAACTCATAATTTTATTGATTCAAATTTTTTAAATAGATTTATATGCTGGGTTTGTTTGGGATTCAAAAAAAATTAAATTTTATTGTCATTTGATAAAATTAAGTTTGATTTTTTAACTTAGGTATATTATAATTAAAGAAATTATTGTTATTATTTTATATTTTATCAATTTTTATTGTGAAGTTGAAATTTTAAAAAAATTGAATTTTTATGAAATTAATAAAATTAATATTATTTTATTTAAATTTTATAATCAATGAATGATCATTCTTGAAATTATTGAGATTCATTTAAAAGGTTATATATGTAAAATTATTTTTTAGGGGTTGATAATTTTATTAATTTTATACTTTTTAAATTGAAAAATATTAGTGTATATAAAATTAGATGAAATATAAAAATAAATAGTTTTATTATAGCTTTTACTTAAAAATTGACAATACGGGCAAAATCTTATAAAAAAAGGGAAAATGAGGGGGTGGCAAGGAAAACAAGGGAAAAACCTAGAATATTTAAATAAGTATCAAACAATTATCATTTTTTTAAACTATAATCTTAAATTTCCAAATCTTATGCATATTTAACAAAAATTTTCACATGCTTGTTTTGTTATATGATATGCATAAATATACAAAATTCCAAGCCAACACTGATGATGTCAAGGTATTGAAGAAGTATAAACTAAGTACATCACCGAGAATAATGGGGTAAAGTTTTAAGACTTTTTGGCATACAAAAATTCAGAAGGCGATTGCAATTTGAGTTGTAGAATTGAAACAAAGAAATATATAGTTTGATGAGCAAGCACACCAATGAATTACACTGATTTTTCAACTATGCAAATCATCTGATAAAAATTTAAATGATTTTTTTTTAATTTTTTACTAACTCTTTATTTGTTAGACATTTTACAACTTATTTTTCTTTTGTAGGAACAACATCTTGGGTGCAAGTCTATTTAGATAGAGTTATACGAGGAAACTCATATTACAAATATGGATAGGGGAAAATAAGTGAAGAAGTTTGTATATAAAATAGCTGTGATGTTTGAAAAACATGAAAAAAAAAACTTTCACCCTTCCTCCTTAGGATCGTCAGTTATTGTTGGAGGCTAGAACAATTGACTGAATCAGGTTTATACTGTTTCAACTCTAGGCACACAATAGTTCTAAGCCAGTCGACACTAGAATTTAAAGCAAGGTTTCTAGAACTGGTCGAGGAGCAAGTGACCAAATTAAAATAAGAAATGAAAGGCATATTAGAAGAAGAAAATAGGTAGAATTCAGAAAAAAAATGATGAAACTTGTGGCTTTACATAATCCTGCTCCTCCTTGTGGTCCTAATTTTTGCCTAGGACACCCCCCTCCACCTTCACCATCATCTGTGTAATGTGCATTTATTATTGTAAAATTATTTTTAATGAATATTGAATTTAATAAAATTAATAGTGTTGATTTTATTATGATTTTTTTGTTTTTTTATATTAACAATTACATAACTAAAAAAATACTAAGCTTCATTAACAATTTTTTTTTTGTTCGTGATTCTATTAGAAATATAAGCAATATTTAGTTTTTGGTGGTGGAATAAATGATATAATATCTCATTGGCAATTTAGTTACCGATGAAATTACTAATTGAAGTTGGTCAATGCTTCTTTTTTTTTTGGCACCAATGTTCTGCTCATCAAAGGACTATACTGCCAGTGTTTTCTAATTTTCTTGTGGCGCGTGTAAATCACGCGCTTAAATTGGGTTGGTGATGATTTTCTTTCACTGTTAATTTTTTCTTCTGGGGACAATTTGCGTAGATCAATTATGGTTAAACAATTAGATTGGAAGAGGCGCTTCTAAATTGTCCAAATAATTTGTCGAGGTCCTGTTTACCTTCATAGAGATTCTAGACTAAAGAATTATTCATAGGGATCTGAAGCCTGCAAATAACCATCTTGTTGGATGGCCGGATGAATCTAAAAATTTCAGACATCGGAATGGTCAAGATCTTTGGTGGCAGAGAAGATCAAGTGAATGCTACTAGGGTTGCAAGTAGACTTTTCTTTCCAATTTTTTACTGTATTCAAGCATCAATGGTTCGACCTAAAAAGCTGTGGATCTTATGCTGTGGTTTATATCTCCCCTGAATTTTTAAGGGAAACCCTATTTTCAAAGAAGTCAAAGGTTTCAGCTTTTGACGCAGGAAAAAAAGTCAAAAGATTGCTTTACAGTAATTGGCTGAAGTCTGAAATCCTCGTTATCAATGTGATGATACAGCAACGTCTTTAGACCGGTCAGGCTCTTCAGACTTCTTAGAAACTTACCTGCCTTTATCAGTTGATGGTTTAGAGTATAAATTTAAGCATCGCCCACATGAATATTGCAGGCAAATTCAAAATAGACCAAGTAAGAATAAATCTACTTTAAAATAAGAATGTCAAGATCTTCTTGATAGCGCCTAACAGGAACATGTCAATCGTGGTGAGGCAAGTGTATGTTTTGTGATAATATCCTATAAAAATAAAAACTCTATCGATCTCGCAAGCTAGTCGACCAGGTTCATCCTGATGAAATATCACTGTTTTAGCACGAGAGGGTCAAAATCTCAAAGTAAAACATAACCCTGCTTATGTAATATAACAGTTTGGTTAAACAGTCTTTATAGATGGAAATTTACAGAAAACATTAGAATTTCTGACTTAACAATTGCTAAACTTAGTTTATATTTGAAAAATAACTTTAGGTTGGAATTGAAAGGACAGGAAGCGAAATATTCTTCTTCGTGGCATTCTTTCTCTGAACAGTCAATAAGCCATTTGTAAATCTTCCATTCTCATCAATAACAAGTATGGGACTTGGCAACTGCGAAGTTGCAGTAGCTCTTCTTCTGTTTCTATCATGTTCCTGTCCAGTTTATGGTGATGCGGGAGACACCATAACTGCTTCTCAACCAATCAAAGATCCAGAAGCTATAGTCTCTGCCGGCAATAGGTTCAAACTGGGATTTTTCAGCCCAGTTAATTCAACATATCGATATGTAGGAATATGGTATAGTAATTTATCAGTAGCAACTCCAGTACTATGGGTGGCCAACAGAAACAACCCAATCAACGATTCTTCTGGGATGCTGACAATATCTGAAGATGGAAATCTTGTGGTTTTGAATGGTCAGGGAGAGGTTCTGTGGTCATCAAATGTTTCAATTGGGTTCAATCAGTCAACTGCACAGATTACTGATGATGGAAACCTTGTCTTGAAAGCTGGACCGAATGGAAACCTTGTATGGCAAAGTTTCCAGCAGCCTACGGATACCTACTTACCAAAGATGAGATTTAGTGCTAACGCAAGAACTGGGAACAAGACACTGCTAATGTCATGGAGAAGCTCATCTGATCCTTCTGTTGGAAACTTCTCTGCTGGTATCAATCCATTAGGAATTCCTGAGTTCTTCATCTGGTACAATGGTCATCCATTTTGGCGTAGTGGTCCATGGTGTGGTCAGAATTTTATTGGAATACCAGGAATGTATACTTCTGTGTATCTAAGGGGATTTACTCTGCAAGATGACGGAGATGGCACTTTCACTCTGAGTTCAATTCAAGACCCAGCTTACCGTTTAACCCATGTTTTGACTTCTCATGGAAAATTTAGAGAACAATACTGGGATTATGGGAAGCAAGTTTGGGAGTGTAACTTGGAAGTTCCATCAACTGAGTGTGATATTTATGGCAAGTGCGGGCCATTTGGAAGCTGCGATGCACAGAATTCACCTATCTGCACATGTTTAAAAGGGTTTGTTCCAAAAAAACAAGATGAATGGAAGAAAGGAATTTGGACTAGCGGTTGTGTTAGGATGACATCGTTGCGGTGTGATAGAATACAGAATGGTAGTGAAGTGGGAAAACAAGATGGCTTTATGAAGCTAGAGATGATGAAGGTGCCAACCTTTGCCGAGTACTGGCCATATACGTTCTCCGAACAAGAATGCAAAGATGAGTGCTTGAGGAATTGTTCCTGTGTCGCTTATTCATATTATAAAGATTTTGGGTGTATGGCATGGACAGGAAACTTGATTGATATACAAAAGTTCTCTGAAGGAGGGACAGATCTCAACATTCGCCTGGCGTATACAGAACTTGGTAATTATTATAATATTTTCAGATTTTCATTCACTAGTGTTTCGTTTATCAGGTGTGCATAACTCGTGTATATACATGAAGTGTTGTATCATTATCAGAAAATATTGATAATTTTTTTTTTCATATTTCCATTGCATTTTTGCAAAATAACCGTCAGTACAATTTTTTAGATGCAGGTAACAAGAGAAACATGAAAGTAATCATCAGTATGTCAGTGATTGTAGGAGCCATTGCCATCTTCATCTGTGTGTTTTTTTCTTGGAAATGGATGGCTACACATAGAGGTAATATGCTACGTCTTATTAGCTTACTGGACTTCTGAACTTTACAATTTTTACAAGTAAAGAAAAACGCAATTCACAAATAATAACGATACTTCCACTTGAATTCAGAAAGGAAGTTGACATGTGAGGAGACCTTATCGTTCAAAACGAGAGAAGCACAAGAAACAGTTTTTGATGGAAACTTGCCAGAAAACGTCAGGGAAGTTAAACTGGAACCACTCTTCAAATTACAAATTCTTGAAACTGCTACAAACAACTTTGACATATCCAAGAAGCTTGGGCAGGGCGGCTTTGGTGCAGTATACAGGGTAATTCTTCTGGAAATAAAGGTGCTTTATAGTTAGTTAGAGCAAATAGGTATTTATCGGTTTGATGTGACATGTTAGGGAAAATTGCCAGATGGACAGGAAATAGCTGTGAAAAGACTTTCTAGAACATCTGGTCAAGGGCTCGAAGAGTTTATGAATGAAGTCGCGGTGATTTCTAAACTCCAACACAGGAATCTTGTGAGACTTCTTGGTTGCTGTGTTGAAGGAGAAGAGATGATGTTGGTTTATGAGTACATGCCGAATAAAAGCTTGGATGCATTTCTCTTTGGTTAGGGCTACAGCTCTTTTTTGTTTAGCTACTACTTTTCTTGACTCATTTTCATTTTCACGGATCATTAGTTTCGAGCAGGAGAAGCAGATTGCTACTTTTCTTGACTCATTTTCTTTTGACCTTGTTTTCTCATGATTTTTTCTGGATACAATTTGTTTAGATTCACTCAGGAAAGGACAATTAGATTGGAATAGACGCTTCAACATTATTAATGGAATTTGTCGAGGTCTTCTTTACCTTCACAGAGATTCTAGACTAAGAATTATTCATAGAGATCTGAAGCCAAGTAACATCTTATTGGACCACGAGCTGAATCCAAAAATTTCAGACTTCGGAATAGCCAGGATTTCTGGCGGCAATGAAGTGAATACTACCAGGGTTGTTGGAACCTTGTAAGTAGTGTTTTTCTTCTTCTTCTTCTTTTTTTTTTCATTTTCACTCCTATTACTGTTTCTCTAATTTGATCTCAGAAAACTGTTGTGCTTATGCAGTGGCTTTATGTCCCCTGAATATTTAATGGAAGGAAGATTTTCAGAGAAATCAGATGTGTTTAGCTTTGGAGTGTTGTTGCTGGAGATTGTGAGCGGAAGAAAGAACGCTCATTTTTATAGCGATGAGCATGCTCTGAGTCTTATAGGATTTGTATGTTTGTCCGCCTCCCTGCCTGAGATATATCTGCGAAGCTCCTTTCAATTGCTGATACTATTAAACTTGCAAACTCTTACTTGGATGGATTTTTATATTTTCAGGCTTGGAAACTGTGGAATGAATGTGACATTGCGGCTTTGGTCGATCCTGCAATATCAGATCCATGTTTTCAGGTGGAGATATTCCGATGCATACATATTGGTCTGTTGTGTGTGCAGGAATTGGCAAAAGATAGACCGGCCGTGTCAACTATCATTTCCATGCTAAATAGTGAAATTGTGGATCTTCCTACTCCAAAGAAACCAGCATTTGTTGAAAGGCAGACTTCCTTGGGTACAGAGGCCATTACTCAGAGCCAAAAGATAAATTCCATTAACAATGTGACAATTTCTGATCTTAAAGGCCGATAGGTTTCAGAACATGTTTACTTTTCTGTTTGATCATTGTTTAATGTTATCAGGCTGTCAGTTTTGTGGTATTTTTATTCTCCTGTCCTCTTTACATAATTGCTCTTACTTTCAAAGCAATCTAATATTTTATCCTAGTCTATGATATCAATAATCTAATATGTTCAAGGGCTTCTTTCACATCTACCTTAAAAGGTTTTAAGGGTGTCGTCCAGTTTTAGAGTGCTCGGAGTAGAAATATTGAAGTCTCTAGGGACTCTAATTTAGCTCAAGTAATTAAAGTTCTAACGTATCTTGGCTACCTCCCTTTATGTTTCTTAAATCCGTGAAGGATGATATTGGAATTGTAAAATAATATATTTTTAAACTGGGATTTTTCAGCCCCGTTAATTCCTCAAAACGCTGTGTTGGAATATGGTACAGCAATGTTTCTGCAACAAAATCACGGGCTACATAGTATATAAATGATTAGAGTCTGAAATTAATGTTGAGATAAAAGCTAAAGATAGTTAGAAAAAAAGTCAAATTTCCGAAATAGGAGTAATGAAAGGCGGTTAAAAATAAGTAGGTCTTTAGAATGGATTTTAACCTCGTGAACAACCTCGGACGCCTTTGGTCTAGCACAGTATGTGCCTCTACGTAAGCTTTGTGATTTGAGGTAATCGGGTACCTGAATCAAAATCTGTGGCCCTCTGAAGGACCAGTGCGCGTTTGCCATTTCAAGCCATCTTTTAGGGTCACTTTTTGGTGTCGTAACTCGAATATCAGATTTATGATGAATATATAAATAAAATTTTTTTATTTATATGAATCTAAATTTATATATAAATTTATATTTTAAATAACTAAATTAGAGTTCAACACAACTCTAATAACAAAATAAATTTTATAATATAATTTAATTGTTTTAATATAAGAGTTAAATACAATTTTATAGTTGTAAAACACCAACTAGATATAAGAACAAATATAAATCTCAACAAAATAGCAGGTCCTGAAGGTCCAACAAAATAACCCACTAGAAAGCTATAAGCCTGAAAGGATAAATAATGAGAGGGTGAGTTCAACAACTTAATGAGTATATAATTTCAATATACATATATGAGGTAATACAATAATGAGAAATATATATACAAGTATGGCTTTAGGTTCTTATAGAAAGTTTTCTCAAATAGTTCATAACAAGAATATTATAAGGTAAAGCTCGTTAGAAAATCAAAATGTAATGAACATGAGACTTCGTACTGTGGGATGATCAGTCCACACAGGTTGGTGACTCTCTTGGCAACTAAGGTTCAGATACAATATGCACAAAGACTAACACTACCCTATTAGCATGGATAATCATAATCAAACAGACATGTTCATATTTCAAGACTCAACTCATGACATCAATCAAATGAAGAGCTATCAATTTAAAAGTCAATTCAAAATATATACTAGTTTATATCAAGAATTCAGGTTCAACAATTGATCATGTTTTATTGTAATAAGGATAATAATAAACATATATATATATATATATATATATATATATTATCAAGAAGTATAATCCAAATCAAATATTTATAATATTTCTCATGCATATGGCAAATTATTCACTCACCTGACTCAAAAGTAAATAGCACTCAAAAGCAAATACTGAAGGAGATTCTACTGGTGTTCTACCGGTAGAATATCAAGATTATCTGAATGCAAAGGAGATATATTTAAGAATGACTTAAAATAACATATAACCTATTTAATACACTTATCTAAGGGTATATTTCATAAAACTATATGCTTTTAGAGTTATTTTTCCAAAAACCTAAAATTAAACAGTTTTCCCGAAATCTAATCCATAATAAAACAAATAATAAAATTAATAATAATTCACTAAATAACCCTTAATTATTCATCAAACCAATATGAAAAAGCTAATATTACAACTAGGGACCAAATTAAAAGTGTTAAAAATTCATAACTGTACTGAAATTCTACCCATAATTCATTTTTATCCTGTCCAGAATCTTAGAATATGCTCTAAGGACTAATCTATAATTTTCTCAAAGTTTAGGGACTAACTGTAATTTTCATAACTTGAGGGACCAAACCAAAATTTTATCATCTTCAACCTCAAACCTAGAATTTTCACAAAAAAACCTATTGTTATTTCAAGATTCCCAAGTCAAAATTCACCATTTACACAAATCAAAACTTAAAATAATTATTTTTACCTATAAATTTTCATAATTAACTAAACAATCCATTACCCACAGCAGTCAACCTATAACATTCAAATTAATTCATCAATCAACCCAAAACATAATCTTTAAAACCATAACATTCAGCAAAACTGAAACTTAAAGCTTAAAGAAGACACATTTATATATAATCTTACTTGTATACTTATCTCCTCCAACTCTCTTTTATTTCCCTTATCTTTCTTTCTTTTTTCTTCCTTTTCATCCCCTTCTCTTCTCTTCTCATGTTAGTTTTTCACTCTTAATTTTAGATATTTTTTTTCTATTTACACTTGTTATGTTTATTCAATTACCACACTATCTCTCATTTATTTATACCCACTCTTTAAGCTTTCAAGGGCTTTATTATATTTTTCTATTTTTAATTCAAACATCACATTTGGGCTTTTGTTTATCAATTTTATCCATAAACTCATCAACTGAACATCTCCTATTAGTTACTTGCAAAGAACTCGTCCTTGTATTAATATTATGATACAATGACTTATTAGTTGGGTAGTACTAGTTGGATTAAATGAATAGATTGATTGGTTGAGTTGGTAAAATACTTTTCCTTATCAATTTAGGTTTTTCTTTCGTTAGCTAAATCCTTTAATTGTTTTGGATTTTATGCCTATAAATAGGCTTGTAATCAAAACGTGAGAGAAGCATATAGAAAAGCTTACAGAGTGTATTTTTGAGAAAACACTACATGCAAAAACATCTTCCCTCTCAAATTTTTTTGTTCTTTATTTTTACTTTTTAAGTTTATCTCCTACCAACCTAAAGTTTCTTCCAACAAGTGGTATCAAAGCTTCTTTTGTTTTTTTAAAACATGACTAATATAAATTTTCCACTTCAATGTACTCATTTGACAAATTATAAAATTTGGTGTATTCATATGAAAGTGGGAGGCCATGAAAAAGGCTTGGAGTAAGGATCAGAAAGCACTTACAATCATCCACTAATATCTAGATGATTTCACTTTTGAGATAGCAGCTAATGAAACCACTATTAAGTATAAGAAGTTTTGCAATAATCAAACTAAGGAGTTGACAATTTCAGAAAGGTACGCTTATAAAAGTTACTAGGTGACTTTGAAAAGCTATATATGCTTGAATGAGAGAGTATTTTAGATTACTTTACTAAAGTTTTAACCATATATAATCAAATAAAGAGATATGGAGAGAAGATGAAGCAAACATGTGTGGTAAAAAAGATTCTATGCTTGCTGCAAAAAAAAGTTCCACTATATGGTGGTTGTGATAGAGTAGTTATATAATATAAATTTTATTACAATTCAAATACTCATGAGAAAACTACAAGCTCATGAAGAAAGTATAAACCCTGGTTGAAAATTAGGTAAAAAAGCAATCTAAGTGCTTATATATTAGATTAAATAAAAGTGCCAAATAAGTATTAGAACAAACCAAGTACAAATAAAATAAAAAAAATATATTTGAAAAATAAAAAAATAAAGAAATGTGAATAAAATATTATTGGAAGTGAATTATAAGGAAATAAAATTATCAATATGTAACTAAATAAAATTCAAATTCACTCGGGTAAAAATTTTATATTGATAAATGTCAGGATCCAAGAATTTTATCCTCGAAACATGAAATTTACTATTTGGAAAATATAGAGAATTTTGTAAAAGTTAGTGTGTGTGTGCGCGCTCGCACGCGTGGCAAGAAGAAAAAAAGAGAGGAGAAACTACTATTTACATGTGAGAGAGATGGAATTATAAATGAAACATAAAATCTTAAGAGAAGATCTTGAGGGAACATTAACCAAGCTTAGTGAGCATTAATTGGAAGAAAGAAAAATCAAGTAAAGGTAAGTAGAAAAGAAGAGAGAAAGTTCAGCTAAGATTAAAGAAAAGGAGGAGTTAGAAGCTTGATTTGGGAAGTGTTTAGACTCTTGATTTGATTTTAATAGCTTAAAATCCTTAATTGATTGAATTTTTTAAATTGAAAAGTTAGGGTTATTGAATAAATTTAAGGGAAATAAAAACTTATTATAATTTTTCATGAGAAACAATGTGAAAATTAGAGTAAAGTGATTAAATTATTGTAATTGAAAAAAAAATTATAATTAAATAAAGCTAGAGGCCGGCTAATAATAGGAGATTTTAGGATATTTAATTGTGAATAAATATTGTTAAGTGTTAAAATCTTAGGCATGGAGTTGCATTAGAATTGGGTTACTGAAGAAATGATTAATTAGAGAATGAAAGAAAATAAAATAAAATAAAATTCTTCCCTCCATCTATTAAATAGTTTTGGCCTTGAGGAGAAAACTTAAAGGAGTCTTTCAATCTTGTTTCATGCTACAATGTTAATGTTGTATACTCCAGGATATGAATTGATGAATAATGTAGTAAGTAGAACTATTTTTTAATATTTCTTTACAACTTTTTAAATTTCATGGAGCACTTGTGTTGATTCTTGAGATTATATGAACTATTACTACCATGAAAATCAAAGAAGGGATTGATGTCTTAATAAGGAATATAATTGAATTGTTGGTTCCTATTAAATTTTATATGTAATTGGGTCATAAGATGTTAAAAATTCTTGAGAGATGTTGAATTGGTGGCTAAAATCTTGAATTTACTGTGATTGTTATAAAAGGTGAGATTAATTAGACAATAATAGTTTGAAGTTTAGATAGTAATGGTTCAAAACTTAGATAGTGACAATTAGATAATAACAGTTCAAGATTTAGACAATAACGGTTCAAGACTTAAACAATAACAATTCAAATTCTGGTAGACTTTTATATGAATACTATATATATACAAAAGAAACATATAAAAAGGGTCCGAAAGGAAATAGATGTTGAAATACCGTTAACAAAACTAAGTCATGTGGACACTTGCATGTTGATATACTAACTCTAAAAATATACTTAATATGTGTATGTATGTTATGATAAGGAAATGGACATGTATAAAAAGTATCATATATGTCATGAATGAATATAAATTCTTTATAATATCTCGCTTGAAAGAATCATGACCAAAAACTTCTTTGTGATTTAGGAGAAGCGACCAAGATTAGATCTTTTATTGGAGGAGGACTCAAGACTAGCAGAGTAGGTGCATGGCTTTCCTTACCCTTTACACTTATACAATTTAAAGTCTTCCTGATAAATGCAACTACAATAATGTTATGTTTAATATAAATAAAGTATAGTATATTTACAAGATTAGCTTCAGCTAATGGCATCCCTAATAGGATTGCTGGGAAATAAATTATAAGATTAACTTTAACTAATGGCATCCATAATAGAATTTCCATTAAATAAATTATAAGATTAGCTTCGACTAACGATGTCCGTGTTGGGATGCTTAGAAATGATTGATAGGGCTTGATTTGTAAAAGGTATCCATGTTTGAATGACCTGGAAAAATTGATAAGTATAATTGCTTAAAAATATCCAAGTTAGACTATACAAAGTCATCTAGTTCATATAAGAAAATAAGAATATTCAAATTAACGATAAGGTCTAATTGGGTTTTAATTGATTTATAAGCAAATTATAAGTTGATTGTTAGAATTTCTATATGATCGATGAAAATTTTATACTGAAGAAGAAGAAGAAGCTAAATTGAAAAGGATCAATTTAAGGATTAAGGATTAATTTGGAGAAATCAAAGATTTAAAGCCCTCATTGAACAAAGTTCATGAAATTTAAAAGTCAATAACTGTAATGGAAAGGAGAAAATATTCGAGAGACCAGTTGAACTTCGTTTCAGTACTTTCTGTTTACAATTAGTTCAATCCAGCCCAATTTCATCCAATAATTTTATCAACCTAATTCGATTTAGTCTCTAATTAATTCATGAGGCAACCTACGCCCTCCTCTTCAACCTTCCCCTCATAAACCCTCATCCTCCACAGCAGCCTGCGTCTCTTCGCACAGGTCCTTTTCCACACAACCTGTAACAGGCCCAAGAAAAACCCACCAAAGTCAACCCATTCCAGTCTTCATCTTCTTCTCCGAACCAAACCCACGGCCATAAATCACCATCTTCAGCCCCCTTGCCATACCAGCCACCATCTCTGACAGTCACCGCCGATCGACCACCATTCTCCACTGGCTTCCTACTTGCCCAATCTCCACCTCTTCATGGTGTTTCTCACACCACAGACTCGGCCACAATAATAGCAAAGTCTGGAGTCCACTCTCGGTCACCACTAACTACAAAAACCTCTCTGCCTCACCAGTAGCAACGACGAGCCCTACACCAGCAGAAAACGGCAGCAACTCCTCCACGGCCAGATATTCACGGCAACCATCACATCACCCTCTCAGTTTCGCCCATAACGCCAGGCAGGAGGAGACACCCAAGAGAAATTGGAAGAATTTGGGCTACAGACTGATTTCGTGTCTTTGAGTTTCTGCAGGTATATTTAAAAGGGAGTGTGGGTACACACACACAAACAATTTCAGGAAGCATCATTGACTAGCTCGTGAATGCACGCGTACCACGTGGTCCAATCATATTTTACTAGCAACTGAGGGTGTTTTGTACTCGAAAAGTAAATCTTAAACCCTCGAATTATTATTCTTGGTTATTTCTGTATTTAACTTTGTGTGTATCAGTATTGGCACACTTCATCAATATTTTGTATGGCTTTTTTTTTAAAAAAAATAAAAATCTCATAGAAAAATAATAGTAAATGAGAAAAATCCCTAAATAAAAATAAATGACACAAAATGTTGTTTTTTTGGTATAATTTGTTATTTAATATTTTGAATATTAGTTATAATAATTTGAACTTCATCAATGTGATCCTATCAAAATCTATTAAGCTAATGTACCAGCCATTAATAAAAATTAGAATGAAAATAAATGGGCCAACACCTAATTTTATTTTTACCATTCTTATGGGTTTTATGTCCTTTTTAAAATGGCTTAGATAATAAGTTTCATTTTAGAGACAGATATTAAAATCTTATAAATTTTTTTTATTAGAGGATAAATGATAATTTTTTGAATGAATAACCAAAATGACAAGTTTTTCTTTAAAATAAATCAATATTAAGATTTAATTTTTTTATAAATAATCAAATCATTAAGTCTCATATTTTTAGAAATTAAAGTAAAGTTTTTTTATCAGATAATGAGAAAAAAATGAACTAAATAAAATTAGAGTAATTAAGGGCAATAAAAAAGATAATTTCAAAACAACAAATAGTAAAGGTAATCTTTTTGTAAGAAATGATGCATTAAGGGTAATGTTGTTCTTCTCTTAGGCATAATAACTATTCTCTTATTTGAATCTTTGAAATCAATACTAATTTTTAGGATTCTTAATTCTTCTTTTTAATTACTAGATGATGACTTCTAATTTTCTTCAATATGTATCTTTCCATTTCAATTTAGAGGGAGTGGGGGGTGGCAGACATCGACTGAGATGTGACAAATCTAATAAATTACTCATATTATAACTTGACCTATTATTATATCTTTACTTTCATTTATTTATTAAGATGTGAAAAACTCATAATTTTATTGATTTAATTTTTTTAGATAGATTTGCATGCTAAGGTTTGTTTGGGATTCAAGAGAAATTGAATTTTATTGTCATTTGATGAAGCTAAGTTTGATTTTCTTAAAAAAAAAAAACTTAGGTATGTTAAAATTGAAGAAATTATGATTATTTTATATTTTATTTTTATTGTAAAATTGGAAATTTTAGGGAAATTAAAAATTTTTGGAATTGATAAAATCAATATTATTCTATATAGGTTATCATGGGATAATTGTTATTGGAATTATCGAAATTCATCCAAAAGATTGTAGATGTAAGATTATATTAAAGGGCAGATGGTTTTATTAATTTCATACTTTCTAAATTGAAGAATATTAGTACATATAAAATTAGATGTCCATGTATGAAGTGTAAGAATAAAAAGTTTCAATATAAAGATTTTAGGATGATGCATCTACTTAAAAAAATATTTGTTGAGGAATACTTCTATTGGTATTCAAATGAAAAACCCTATGTTTCTCATAAAACCATGTTAGAAAAGATGGTTGGTTTAACTTCTAGTTTTAACTACATGTATGAGTTTGTAGATGATAATAATAATTCTTATAAAAATATAATGATAGATGCAATGTGAATAAATTATACTTATTCAAGTGAAAGTTCACGTAACATCCGTTTAGATGAAGAATCAAATGTAGATGCAATTAGGTTTTTCGACTTTTTAAAATATTATGATGAACCATATTAGAAAAGATGATTAGCTCAACTTCTAGTTCTAACAATGTATATAAGTTTGTGGATAATAATAGTAATCCTTATAAGAGTATGATGATGAATGCATGATAAAGGTTTGTGAATGAATCATGGTTATTCATGTAAAGATGTATGTAATAGCTCTTTAGATGATGAATCAAATGTAAATGCTTCTAGAACTTTTAACATATTCTAATGAACCATTATGAGATGGGTGTGTACTCACAATAAATTGTCAGTCATTGCATCAGTCTTTACCTTCATGTCATATTATAAGTTTAGCATGATAACATTATTAAATGAGCTAAAAGCATGTTACTTAAAGAGAATATAAACTGAAAAAGAACTTTTATTATGTAAAATCCATAATGAAACCTCTTATTATAGGATATTGAAAAACTTATTTGAGTTTATAATGATCATGTTGTTAATTTAGGTGTTGATCATGAAATGATAATCAATACACATGATAAAGATTAAGGCTCATTTATTTCATACAGTAGAGGTTTTTCAAGCAATTCATATTTTGGTAAAAATATTGTAGAATAGAAGACCAACCATTTAATGTAAGTTATACTATTCAAATTATTTATTTTGATTAGATTACTATAAGATTTATATTAAATAAAAATAACTGACCTTGTGTGAATTTGTTTTGCAAGTTCACAAATACTAAAGTTGGGCATTTTATTTTGAGGAACTATTATTTCAGTGGATTCAACTTTAAGATAATCTTCAATGAATGATTTTGGTAGATGTTTGGCAGAAATATTTAAGGTAAGAATATATATATATATATATATATATATATATATTATCATTTGTAATATATTTTATGTTATGTATGAAATTATGATATTGTTATGGAATTATTATAAATGCTTAAAGATCATATTATGTAATTTTTAAGTGGATAAAAATTAAATTGATAGAGAATACCTCTAAGGCTACCTTTGTTGTAATGGATGGTTGTGTTATGTGGTATTAATTGCATGCAAAAGTTAGCAAGATGAAATTTTAGGTAAGGTCTATATAGGATAAACTCATTTAAGTTAGCAGGAAGCTTCACTAGAACTTCATTAAAAATGATTAACTCATTTAAATTAATTTCACATTCATATTTATGAACTTATGTTTGAAAATAATTTTGAGTGTTATGATGTACGAGAAAGGTCAAATAATTATGTATGAATTGACAAGCAAAAAAAATTTTATTAGAAAAGGAAAAATAAAGGGGTGATCAAGAAAACAAGGGAAAAACATAGTGCAATTAGATAAGTATCAAACAATTAACATTTTTTTATATTATAATCTTAAATTTCCAAATCTCATTGATTCATACTTAAAAGTGTATTTTTATCAAGGTTTTATATCATCATTTTGCACTTGAAGTATCAATAACTCCTTAACTAAAGCATGTTTTATAGTAATATATCTAATAATATAAGATACCTTTAATTTATGATAAATGTTCATTTTAAATGCAGGCCTATCACATAAATAAAAGAATTGATTAATGAATTTAAGAACTGAAATTGAAAGGATAAATAGATGGTCAAACTTAGAAAAGAGATGTCGGTGCAATCCAAACTAGAATACTGTTCGGTAATTGGGTCATATCTAGAGCTATAAATCTCATATTTAGGTCTACTTTATATGGATGGAAAGGTAAGACATTGGCCTACAACTTTCATATGGAGCCCCAGATCTAAAAAGGCTATTTTTAAGTCCAAATTGTTGCAACAATAAAAAGCCTAAATCTGTCCTCCAGCCCGAACATTGTTCAGTATTTTGGCCATATCTGGAGTTGTAGAAGTTGAAATGAGCTAAATTCTTTACACAAGAAAGCTGAGATAATTTCCTACAACTTTCATGTTTTTGAGTGGCTCCAATTTTGACGTTAGCAATGACGTGTTGGGCAGACAAGAGAAGATAAGGATTGTCACTAAGTCAAGAGTTGGCCACCCACTCATCAATTAGTCATCAAATCAATAGTTTCTAATTTTGGCCTATAAAAGGAGGAATTTGCCATGCATTTAGGCATCTTGGTTTCCAGATCAAGAACATGCTCTTGCTTTCTCTCTTTGTATTTTTTGTAATATTTATGCTTTGCTTTTATTAATATCAAGTTTATGCCTTTCATTTTCTTTCATTTACTTAGTTAACTTTTATCTTATTTATGTTCTTATTTTGTTTATTTATTTTTCTTTCTTTTATTATGTCTAACTAAGTTGCTTATGTCAAGGTGAAAAGGTTACACTAATGGTGTAAGAATAAGTATAGTGTAAACTTAATATGGACTTCAATGTTTGATACTAACATGTTTTATATTTGTTATCTTGTTCACTCTTTAATACTTTGCTTGTTAAATGACTAATCTTGATTTATGTTGTATAACACTTGGTACAACAAATGCTTGGCACTTTCATAGCCCATACTGTATGGTATAACCAACACCTGAGCTATGAAAGGAACTTGATTTGTTGTTAACATAAGTTATAATCATGAATGCTTGACGAGATTTACAAGTATTAGCATTAATTGAATAAGATGACTAATGTAATCATGTTAACAATATATAATCTGATTGGAACCTCCTTTGTGTGTGGTTTCCAATTCAATAATAAGAGTTTATACTATACTTGTTTGATAGGAACTTGATTTGTTGTTAACATAAGTTATAATCATGAATGCTTGACAAAATTTACAAGTATTAGCATTAATCGAATAAGATGACTAATGTAATCATGTTAACAATTTATAATCTGATTGAAACGTCCTTTGTGTGTGGTTTCCAATTGAACAATAAGAGTTTATACTATACTTGTTTGACATACCATTAGTGGAACCTCTAACCTTGACATTTGTTATTATTATTGTTTAATCGTTACATTAATATTTCATCTCAAAGTTTTCATCTTCTTCATCTTATTCTCTTTCTTTTTCTTTATTATTATTATTATTACTATTATTATTAGTATTACTACTACTACTACTACTACTATTATTATTATTTATTATTGTTATTGTTATTGTTGTTGTTGTTGTTATTATTATTGTTATTGTATTATTGTTATTTATAATTTGTACAATTAACCTTTCTGTGGTTCGATCGCGGTCTTGCTGGGTTATTTATTACTTCGACACTCCTGCACTTGGGAGAAGATATCAATCTTTTAGTCGTGTCACTCATGAATATTTAACAATTTTTTTCGTAGTTTACTTGATTTGTTGTATGATTTGTATAAATATGCAAAAATCTGAGGCAACACTGATGATTTTGAGGTATGGAAAAAGTATAAACCAAGTCATGCCACTGAGGATAATTAAGTAAAGTTTTGAGACTTTTTTTGCATCAAAAGAATTTAAAAAGTGATTACCATCCGGTTAGTAGAATTAAAACAAAGAAACATATAGTTCAATGAACAAGCACACTAGTGGATTGTTTCGATTTGTCAACAATGCAAATCTTCTAGAAAATTTTTAAATTATTTTTTCTTTAATTTTTAATTGACTTCTTATTTGTTAGAATTTTTACAAGTTTTTTGTTTGTAGGAAAAACATCTTCGATGGGAGCCTACTTCAATATAGTTATATGAGAAAATTCATATAAGAAAGACAGATAGGGGTGTCAGAACCTATTTTTGAATTAATCCTCAAATTCAGCCTTTTATCAAAATATAGATAAAAAATAAAACAAAAATAGCAAAAAGACTGGTATTTTTGCAAAAGCAAGTTTAGAGAATTTCCTATGTAGAAAAACATCAAGTCACAATTTTAGATGGAATCGATAATCTAATTGTACTCTATTTTTACCAAAACTAAAGATCAAATTAAATTATTATCAAATAAACTTTTATAAAAATTAAGCTTAGGGACATAATTAAATTATTATTAGGCCAATTTAATTTAATCATGAGCCAAATTAAAGTTTAATTATATTTGAAAATTAATTTGGGTACAATTAAAGGATTTAATTAGGTGCAATAACTTAATTATATTTTAAATGAGTCAAAATAATTTTATTACAGGCTTAATTGGTGAAAAATTAAGTTTGAGAGCTCAATTTAGACTTAATTGAGAATATTATAATTTTAGGAAACCAAATTTAATTTTTACCAAGTCAATTGATTGAAATCAGAGATAAAATCACAAGAAAATTAAAATTTTTGGATCAATTGAAGGTTAAATTGAAAAAAATTCACAACCAATGACCATTTTGAAAAAGACACAAAACTTTAGGGGCTTAATTGATTAAAATCAGGGGTGAAATTGAAAAAAATTAAAAATTTAATAATTAATTGAAGGTCAAACTGATAAATCCAAAATCATGGATCAAAATGAAAAAGGCTTTAAAATTCGAGGTTGGAATTGAGAATGAACAAGGGTAAAATTGAAAGTTTAAAGCCAATGAAGGAGTGACATTGATAGAAATCAGAAGTTGAAGAACTAAAATGAATTTTGCCAAAATGATGCCATTTTGGGGTTTACTGTTCATCTTCTTCTTTATATTTTTGCCAGAAAAGCTAGCCAAGAGCTGAGTGACAACTTATACAAAAATAATCATCTAACATTTGACTAGATCCTAGTGTGATCCATTTTGGTTAATTGACGCCATAATGGTTATGGCATCGCCCCAAAGTGATCAACTCGATTACCTTTTTTTCTACAACAAATCTGACAGCCTATAATAACTATTTTGAGTTAACAGTTGGGATCATTTCTAGTCGAATCAAAAGCCAAGATTTGGCATTAGTGAAGATGAAACATTCCTCTTTTATTTCCTATAAATAGGAGTGGATTTCATGGCTTGAAAAATGAGAAAATTGATTCCAAAGTTGACAAAAAAATTAGCCTTCTTTTTATTTTTGCTGCCAGTGTGATCTTCTATCTCTGCCCTCTCTCTCCATCAACCACCAACACTCTCATTACCAGGTTTTCCTCCCCCATATCCACCACAAACAAATGAAAGGCCACCTCTTATCAAGAATAGCCACCACTTACAAATGGTTGGCCACCTCTCGTAAGGAGTCATCATCACAAGTTTCACTCTCTCCTTTGTAAATCTTCCTTCCACAACTGACGCTGACCACCATGTCTTCCACCAACATCTCCTGAGCCATCAGTCAAATCTCCTTATCACAACCATGACCCTCATGCAAGGCAATCTTTTCCTCTCTTCTTCTTCTTCATTATCTTTTTTTTCTTCTTCTTCTTCATGCTCACCACATATAGAATTCATTTTTGCATGCAACAGCTAATTAATTAATGTGATCACTGGATTGGTCCAACGATCATGTGGCCTATGAATTAGACTCATGTCAACCTAGCCTAGATAGCTAGGCTAGGTCTTGCCTAGCCTAAAAAAAGAGAGCCAGGTATGTTGGGATGCTAATTGGTCCAACCAAACTCGGATAGACCAGGCACAACCCATATATTTAATAATAATATAATATTATATATTATAAATAGAAAATAAATTTCAAAAGTACTTTCAAAAAAAATATTTGTTAATTTCTTGCATGTTTTTTCAATAATTTTGCATAATATTGGATTATATATTGACACTATAAGATATAAATCCGACATTAAAATACTCGATTTTTTCTAAAATTTTTCTTAATTTTTTTAAAAAAATTCCAAAAAAATCTTAATTTTCAAATTAATTTTCTCTTAAAAAAAAAACATTATATTTAGTTTTTGCTGATAGAATAGGGGATACAATACTTCATCGGTAATATATATATTGATGAAATGGTTGACTCAAGCTGGTCAATGCATATTTTCTTTTGGCACCATTATTCTGCTAGCATTACAAGCATGTAGACTTTTCTTTGGTGGCGGAGAAGATCAAGTGAATGCTACAATGGTTGTATGAAGACTTTTCTTTCCTATTCGGTAGTGTATTCAAGCATCAATGTTCGAGCTAAAAAACTGTGGATCTTATGCCGTGGTTTCTATGTCCCCTGAATTTTTAAGGGAAGCCCTAATTTCAAAGAAGTCAACGGTTTTTAGCTGGGAAAAAAGTCGACAGATTGCTACACTGAATTCTGAAAACTAGCCAATTTTTTTTTTTACTGCAAAGTATAGAAAATATTTTTTTTTAAAAAAACGACTTCCATGAGACAACAAGGGTACAAAGTAGAAAATGATTGCATATTACGCACAAAAATAAGCTTGAGCTACTGTAAATCAAAGAAACAATGGCCACACTATTAGGCTTCGTTGAGAATTCAAAACCATCAATTAATATTAAATTCCTCCATATAACTTAAGCAAGCATTAAACCTTTATTTAAAACTAAAATATCAACAAGAGAAGAATAAACAATTGACATTGTATCCCATAGATCTAGATCTTGGATCAAGATTTATACACACACACTCAAAAATGAATGGCAAAAAAGTCCAAGTTGTTGTCAACGACAGGCATTGATGATGGCTAGGCGAATGCTTTTTTAAAAAATAAATAAATAAATAAACAAAGATTTTACGTTTTGTCTAGAGGGGAGTAATTTATTTTTCAAATACTTTCAGGAGATGTCGTGGCCTTACATGATCGTTTAGTCAGAGAAAAAGGGCGAAACTTTCACTATACATAAAGATGGTAACGTAACGAAGCAGAAGACGGCTTTGAAAATAGCAGGTAAATAGGCTACTGCCCTAGCCTGTGGAAGCGGCCTGAAACAATCAAGAAATTTCTAAATGGGCTCCTCCCTTAGCCTGTGGAAGCTGGCTTGAAACAATCAAGAAATTTCTGAAAAGCCTCCCTCTTTGAGCTGTCTCTTAACGATCAGTCGCCTGATTAGTGGTTAATAAATGCCGCGTACTTGCATCCTAATCACCTGGATATGTCTTTAGACTGCTCAGGCTCTTCAGGCTTCTACGGTAGGTATAAATAGCCTCTTTCTTAGAAACTTAACTGCCTTTATCAGTTGATGGTTTATAATCAGCACCCACATGGATATTGCAGGCAAAGTCAAAATAGATCAAGTACGAAAAAAACTTCTTTAAAATCAGAATTTCAAGAGCTTCTTGATAGCGCCTAACATGGCACGTGTATGTGTTGTGATCATGTCCTATAAAAATAAAAATGCTGTCGATCTCACAAGCTAGTTGATGAGGTTCATCCTGTGATCCTGATGAAAAATCACTATTTTAGCACGGAGGGTCAAATTCTCAGAGGAAAACATAACCCCTGCTTATGCTACAGATGGAAATTTACAGAAAACATAAAAATTCTGACTTTTAATTGCTAAACTTAGTTTCTATTTGAAAAACAATCTCGTGGTTGGAATTAAGTAAAATGACAGGAAGAGAAATATTCTTGTTCATGACATCCTTTTTCTCAAACACTTGGCCAAATTGTTAGTCTTCCATTCTCATCAATAACAAGTATGGGACATGGCAACTGCGAAGTTGCAGTAGCTCTTCTTCTGTTTCTATCATGTTCCTGTCCAGATTATGGTGATGCGGGAGATACCATAACTACTTCTCAACCAATCAAAGATCCAGAAGCTATAGTCTCTGCCGGCAATAGGTTCAAACTGGGATTTTTCAGCCCAGTTAATTCAACATATCGATATGTAGGAATATGGTATAGTAATATATCAGTAGCAACTCCAGTACTATGGGTGGCCAACAGAAACAACCCAATCAACGATTCTTCTGGGATGATGACAATATCTGAAGATGGAAATCTTGTGGTTTTGAATGGTCAGGTAGAGGTTCTGTGGTCATCAAATGTTTCAAATGTGTTCAATCAATCAACTGCACAGCTTACTGATGATGGAAACCTTGTCTTGAAAGCCGGACCGAGTGGAAACCTTTTATGGAAAAGTTTCCTGCATCCTACAGATACTTGCTCATCAAAGATGAGACTTAGTGCTAACGCAAGAACAGGGAACAAGACACTGCTAACGTCCTGGAGAAGCTCATCTGATCCTTCTGTTGGAAACTTCTCTGCTGGTATCAATGCATTAGGAATTCCTGAGTTCTTCATCTGGTACAATGGTCATCCATTTTGGCGTAGTGGTCCATGGGGTGGCCAGAACTTTATTGGAATACCAGGAATGTCTACTTCTGTCTATCTATTTGGATTTACTCTTCAAAATGAAGGAGATGGCACCTTCACTCTGAGTTCAATTCACGACCCAGCTTACCGTTTAACATATGTTTTGACTCCTCGTGGAAGACTTACAGAACAATACTGGGATTATAGGAAGGGAGGTTGGGAGTATACCTGGGAAGCTCCATCAACACAGTGTGATATTTATGGCAAGTGCGGGCCATTTGGAAGCTGCGATGCACATAATTCACCTATCTGCAAATGTTTAAAAGGGTTTGTTGCAAAAAATCAAGATGAATGGAACAAAGGAATCTGGACTAGCGGTTGTGTTAGGATGACATCGTTGCAGTGTGATAGAATACAGAATGGTAGTGAAGTGGGAAAAGAAGATGGGTTTAAGAAGCTGGAGATGATGAAGGTGCCAACCTTTGCGGATTACCGGCCATATCCGTCCTCCGAACAAGAATGCAAAGATGAGTGCTTGAGGAATTGTTCCTGTGTCGCTTATTCATATTATAACGGTTTTGGCTGTATGGCATGGACAGGAAACTTGATTGATATACAGAAGTTCTCTGAAGGAGGGACAGATCTCAACATTCGCCTGGCGTATACAGAACTTGGTAATTGTTATAATATTTTCTCATTTTCATTCACTAGTGTTTCGTTTTTCAGGTGTGCATAAAAAAAGTTCTGTAACTGTATGAGGAAACATTGATAAGTTTTTCATATTTCCATTACATTTTGCAAAATAACCATCAGTACAATTTTTTGGTTGCAGATAACAAGGGAAACATAAAAATAATCATCAGTTTATCAGTGATTGTAGGAGCCATAGCCTTCTTCATCTGTGTGTTTTTTTCTTGGAAATGGATGGCTACACATGGAGGTAACATGCTACGTCTTATTAGCTTACTGGACTTCTAAACTTTAAAATTTTTACTAGTAAAGAAAAACAAAATTCTCAAATAATAACGATACTTCCACTTGAATTCAGAAAGGAAGTTGATAAGTGAGGAGACCTTATCTTTCAAAAAAAGAGAAGCACAAGAAACAGTTTTTGAAGGAAACTGGCCCGAAAACGTCAAGGAAGTTAACCTTGCACCGCTCTTTAAATTAAAAGTTCTTGAAACTGCTACAAACAACTTTGACATATCCAAGAAGCTTGGGCAGGGCGGCTTTGGTGCAGTATACAGGGTAACTCTTCTCAGCTAAAGGTTCTTTACAGTTATTTAAGGCAAATAGGTATTTATCCGTTTGAATAACATTGTAGGGAAAATTGCCAGAGGGACAGGAAATAGGGAAAATTGCCAGATGGACAGGAAATAGCTGTGAAAAGACTCTCTAGAACATCTGGTCAAGGGCTTGAAGAGCTCATGAATGAAGTTGTGGTGATTTCAAAACTCCAACACAGGAATCTTGTGAGACTTCTTGGTTGCTGTGTTGAAGGAGAAGAGATGATGTTGGTTTATGAGTACCTGCCGAATAAAAGCTTGGATGCATTTCTCTTTGGTTAGAGCTACTGCCCTCTTTTGTTTAGGTACTCCTTTTCTTGACTCATTTTCATTTGCCCTTGTTTTCTCATGATTTTTTCTGCATACAATCTGCTTAGATTCACTCAGGAAAGGACAACTACATTGGGAAAGACGCTTCGACATTATTAGCGGCATTTGTCGAGGTCTTCTTTACCTTCACAGAGATTCTAGACTAAGAATTATTCATAGAGATCTGAAGCCAAGTAACATCTTATTGGACCATGAGCTGAATCCCAAAATTTCAGACTTCGGAATGGCCAGGATTTTTTGTGGCAATGAAGATCAAGTGAATACTACCAGGGTCGTTGGAACCTAGTAAGTATAATTTATTTTTTCTTGTTTTCTTTTTTCCATTTTCACTCCTATTACCGTTTTGCTATTTTGAGCTCAGAAATCTGTGATCCTCATGCAGTGGCTATATGTCCCCTGAATATTTAATGAAAGGAAGATTTTCAGAGAAATCAGATGTATTTAGCTTTGGAGTTTTGTTGCTGGAGATCGTAAGCGGAAGAAGGAACTCTAGTTTTTATGACAATGAGCATTCTTTGAGTCTTATAGGATTTGTATGTCTGTCCGCCTCCCTGCCTGAGATATATCTGCAAAGCTCCATTCAATTTCTGATACTATTAAACTTGCAAACTCTTACTAGGATGGATTTTTATATTTTCAGGCTTGGAAACTGTGGAATGAAGGTGGCATTACAGCTTTGGTCGACCCTGCAATATCAGATCCTTGTTTTCAGGTGGAGATATTCCGATGCATACATATTGGTCTGTTGTGCGTGCAAGAATTGGCAAAAGACAGACCGGGAGTGTCTACAATCACTTCCATGCTAAATAGTGAAATTGTGGATCTTCCTCCTCCAAAGAAACCAGCATTTGTTGAAAGGCAGAGTTCCTTGGATACAGAGTCCATTGCACAGGACCAAAAGATAAATTCCATTAACAATGTGACGATTTCTGATCTTAATGGCCGATAGAGTTCAGAACAAGTTTATTTTTCTATTAGATATTAATGTAGTTTATCATTGTAGAACATTACATTGCTGGGTATGACTTTTCTATTAGATGGTCAGTTCTACGGTCGAACATATCAGAGGAAAACTCAGAATGCCCGAAATGTTCGAAATGATGGCTTCTGTACCTCCTTTAAGAAATGAGGTGTTTTCATTTAGCAATTAAAAAAAAAACACCCTAAATGAAGCTCACTTGAAAACAGTAATGTCTAAAGATTTCTGACTTTGAAGTACTAAACAGTTGTTTTAAAAACAATTTATCAACAATATAAACAATTGATATGTTATTTTGATAATAGTTATATAATTATTGAATTTCAAAATATATGAAATAAAGTTTTTTTTACATTTTAGATTTGTAATCTTAAAGTTTTAAAGTTTGAGAAACCTAATTTGATTTAATTATTGATAGCAGTAGTTAATAGAATATTATAAGTAAATTTATTTTTAAAAATTTAAATTTACCATAAGAACCATATCTTAAATCACATAAAATTAGGTGAATTAAGATAATAGAATAAATGAGATAATCCAATGCAATCATATAAAGTTTACTATTGTGCACTGTGATGTAGATGCTAGACTATATTGTGTGATTGAAAGGAAAACCTCAACTCAAAACTACTAAAATAAAGAAAAAACATATCCTTACTATAATTAATTTAGAACATGAGATTCAAGGAGATATGTTGAAGGCTGGATAAATTGTTGGATGGATATATCTTATAATAGATGATTAGCATCATATAAACTTCAAGTCTAGAGCTAACCTTCCAAATCTCATTTAGAAAAAGATAAATTATCTACTTTTATTTGTTATTTTGTGATTTTTTAATTATTAATTTGATATAGAATGCTGAGTTATAACAATATTAGTCTATATGTAAATAGTTGAATATAATATTTATTATAATTTGGGGTGATTTATTTATTTATTACTAGCATGCGTGATTGACCATCATATATATTTATTATAATATTATACCTAGTAGATATTTTTTTGCTTGGACGTGTAGTACAAACACATTTTCTTTTCTCTTTTATTTTTATATTTGATTTTCTGACTCGTAGAACACTAATAGAGAAATATAATTTAAACTATGTTTATATATGTTATTGGTATGTTTAGTTATACCCTTATTATGTATGGACCTTATTTTAATCTAATTTTTTATCCCTTATTTCTGTATGTATTAAAAAAAACATAAAAAATATATTTTTTCAGTAAATTTAGTCATTTCATTATTTTTATTTAATTTTTATGTATTAAAAAACATTGAAAATCATTAGAAAAACAAAAAAATGCAAAAAAAAAAATATATATATAGTTGAGGATGAAATTGAACAAATAATCAAGAATCTAAAACAGAAATTGAGTTTGAGAATTTCTTAGGTGGTTTTAATTGAAGATTAAATTGAAAAAATAACTTAAATTGATTTAATTTGAATAAGATTGAAAGAAATGGAAAGTGAAATGATGAGTTTAAAATAAATGATTAAGTTAGGAATCAATTAAGGATTTAATTGAAAAAAAAATTAAAATTATAAGTTAAATTTGTTAAAACTGTATAATTCTGAACATGTATTTGCAACAAGAAGTTAAAATTTAAAGGTTCAAATTGATTCAATTAGCAATATAATTGAAAAGAAAAATGTAATTTCTTTGAAATTACAGGAATTTGAAAAAAATCAAAGACTAAATTAAAAAAAAAAGGCTAAATTGAAAATGATCAATTTAAAGATTAATTTGAAGAAATCAAAGATTTAAAGCCCTCATTCAACGAAATTCATGAAATTTAAAAGTCAATAACTGTAAGGAAAAGGAGAAAATATTCGAGAGACCGGTTGAACTTCGTTTCAGTACTTTTTGTTTACAATTAGTTCAATCCAGCCCAATTTAGTCCAATAATTTTATCAAATAATTCGATTTAGTCCCCAATTAATTCATGAGGCAACCTTCCCCATCCACTTCAACCTTTCCCTCAGAAACCCTCATCCTCCACAGCAGCCTGCGTCGCTTCACACAGGCCCTTTTCCACACAACCTGTAACCGGCCCAAGAAAAACCCACCAAATTCAACCCATTCCAGCCTTCATCTTCTTCTCCGGACCATCTTCCACCCCCTTACCATACCAGCCACCATCTCTGACAGTCACCGTCGATCGACCACCATTCTCTACTGGCTTCCTACATGCCCAATCTCCACCTCTTCATGGTGTTTCTCTCACCACAGACTCGGCCACAATAATAGCAAAGTCTGGAGTCCACTCTCGGTCACCACTAACGACAACAACCTCTCTGCCCCACCAGCAGCAACTCCTCCACGGCCAGATATTCTCGGCGACCATCACATCGCCCTCTCAGTTTCGCCCATAACCCCAGCCAGGAGGAGACACCCAAGAGAAACTGGAAGAACGTGGGCTACAAACTGATTTCGTGTCTTTAGTTTTTGCAGGTATACATCAAAGGGAGTGTGGGTACACACACACAAACAAGTTCAGGAAGCTTTAATTGACTAGCGCGTGAATGCACGTGTAGCACGTGGTCCAATCATATTTTACTAGCAACTTTTGGTGTTTTATATTTATACTCGAAAAGTCAATCTTAAACCCTCGAATTATGATTCTTGTTATTTCTGTATTTAACTTTGTGTATAATCAGTATTGGCACACTTCATTAATATTTTGTATGGCTTTTTTTTTTGAATAAAAAACTCATAAAAAAATAATTGTAAATGAGAAAAAGCCCCAAATAATAATAAATAATTCAAAATATTGTTTTTTTTGTATTACTTGTTATTTAATATTTTAAGCATTAGTTATAATAATCTGAACTCCTCAATGTAATCCCATCAAAATCTGTTGAGGTAGTGTAACAGCTGCTTCATTTATTTTAAGGGTTTATTATGGAGTGTGGTTGGGTTTGATTTTTAAAGTAGTTTTTAATTTTAAAATATATTAAAATAATTTTTTTATTTTAAAAAAATATTTTTAAGATTAACATATCAAAATAATCTAAAATATAAAAAATTAATTTTTAACTAATTTTTTTAAAAACATGGATTGACACACATTAATGCTTTTCTAAAAAATTACAATTACAATAAATAATCAAAACCCAATCTTATTTTTACTATCTTTGTGGATTCCATGCTTATTTTAAAAATGACTGAGATGACAAGTTTTATATTGTTATTAAAATCTTATAAAAAAAATATAATTTTTTATAGAATAAATATCAATTTGTTAGATATTTTACAACTTCTATTTTTTTAAGAAATAATATCTTTCATGCGAGCCTATTTAGATAAAGTTAAACGAGGGAACCTCGTATAACAAATGTGAATAGATAGAAATGAGTAAAGAAATTTGTATATAAAATAGCTGAGGTGTTTGCTATGATTTTTTTAATTCTTTTAAGTATAATTGAATTTATTTCTCATAAGAAACATGTAAAGTTATCATGTTTGAAATAAAAAGATTTTTTTTTTTTTTTTTTACATAGATATCCAGCCAATTTATATGCATCAAGATTAATTTCACAACTCACTACTGAATATCTTAGAAGTCTAATAAATATATAAGATATCGTAAAAATAACAAATATACATATTAAAACTTAAACTCGGGTGCAAAACAAAATAACAAGTTACTTCTAGATTAACATCTTAAGTGTTTTTATCCATTCTCTTTAAGATCATTAGTTGTGGTTCGAGGCTGGAAGAATTGATTACCGGTCAATGCTAGAATTTGAAGGGAGAGTATAGAATAAGTCCAAGAGCAAGTTGCCAAATTAGAATACGATATGAAAGGGATATTAGAAGAACATAGGAAGAATTGGGAAAAAATGATAGAATTTATGGCTTTACAATATCATGCTCCAATCTCTAGTCCTGTTGGCCCATGATTTTTCATTTCATCTCTACCATTATTTGTATAATAATATATTTATTGTTATAAAATTATTTTTGATGAATATTACGTTTAATAAAATAGATAGTGTTTGATTTTATTATGATTTTTTTAATTTTTTTAAATTAACAATTACATAACTAAAAAAAATACTAAACTTTCGATGGAATCACCAAATTTTTTTATCATTCGGTGATTTTTTTCGAAATATAGATATTTTTTTCTCAAAAGTTATAAAATGATTTAGAAGTTTTAGACTTTTCTATAGAGTTAGAAATGAACATTCTATCACCAATTCGGTCGCTTATTCTGTAAGCAATATTTAGTTTTTGCTGGTGAAAAAGGTAATCTAATATTTCATTGGCTATTTAGTTAGTGATGAAATGGCTAATTGATAAAAAAAATATTTTGATGATGAGTTTCTGTCGACAAATCTGTTGGCAATGTTAACGGCAAATGTAATACTGTTTACTCGTCGAAGGAATATACCGTCAGTGTTTTCTAATTTTCTGTGGCGTGTGTCGGTCAACAATTTTCTTTCACTGTTAATTTTTTCTTCCGGGGACAATTTGTGGAGATCAATAAAGGTTGAACAAAATAACTTGTCGAGGTCCTGTTTACCTTCATAGACTCATAGGGATTCTAGACTAAGAATCATTCATGGGGATCTGAGGCCTGCGAGTATCATCTTGTTGGATGGCAGAGAAGATCAAGTGAATGCTACTAGGGTTGCAAGTAGACTTTTCTTTCCTATTTTTTACTGTTTTCAAGATCAAGATGGTTGGACCTAAAAAACTGTGGATCGTATGCTGTGGTTTGTACTGAATTTTTAAGGGAAGTCAAAGGTTTTTAGCTTTTGATGCTGGATAAAAAGTAAAAAATTACTGCAATATCTGAAATAATAAATTTAATCATCACCCACATAGATATTGCAAGGCAAAGTCAAAATAGACCAAGTGCGAATAAAGTTACTTTAAAATAAGAATGTCAAGAGCTTCTTGATAGCGCCTAACAAGAACATGTCAATCATGGTGAGGCAAGTGTATGTTTTGCGATAATATCCTATAAAAATAAAAATTCTATCGATCTCACAGGCTAGTTGATGAGGTTCATCCTGATGTAACATCACTATTTTGCACAAGAGGGTCAAAACCTTAGAGTAAAACATAACCCTGCTTCTGTAATATTACAGTTTGGTTAAACATTCTTTATAGATGGAAATAAGTCAGAAAACATAAGAATTTCCGACTTATAATTGCTAAACTTAGTTTCTATTTGAAAAAATAACTTCATGATTGGAATTAAAAGGACAGGAAGAGAAATATTCTTCTTCGTGGCATTCTTTCTCTGAACAGTCAATAAGCTATTTGTAAATCTTCCATTCTCATCAATGACAAGTATGGTACTTGACAACTGCGAAGTTGCAGTAGCTCTTCTTCTGTTTCTATCATGTTCCTGTTCAGTTTATGGTGATGCAGGAGATACCATAACTACTTCTCAACCCATCAAAGATCCAGAAGTTATAGTCTCTGCCGGCAATAAGTTCAAATTGGGATTTTTCAGCCCAGTTAATTCAACATATCGATATGTCGGAATATGGTATAGTAATATATCGGTAGCGACTCCAGTACTATGGGTGGCCAACAGAAACAACCCAATCAACGATTCTTCGGGGATGGTGACAATATGTGAAGATGGAAATCTTGTGGTTTTGAATGGTCAGGGAGAGTTTCTGTGGTCATCAAATGTTACAATTGGGTTCAATAAGTCAACTGCACAGCTTACTGATGATGGAAACCTTGTCTTGAAAGCCGGACCGAATGGAAACCTTGTATGGCAAAGTTTCCAGCAGCCTACGGATACTTTCTTAATAAAGATGAGACTTAGTGCTAACGGAAGAACAGGGAACAAGACGCTGCTAATGTCATGGAGAAACTCATCTGATCCTTCAATTGGAAACTTCTCTGCTGGCGTCAATCCATTAGGAATTCCTGAGATCTTCATCTGGTACAATGGTCATCCATTTTGGCGTAGTGGTCCATGGGGTGGTCAGAATTTTATCGGAATACCAGAAATGTATCCTTCTGTTTATTTAGATGGATTTAGTATACAAGATGAAGGTGATGGCACTTTCACTTTTAGTTTAACTCGAGACCCAGGTATCCGTTCAACGTATGTTTTGACTTCTCATGGAAAATTTAGAGAACAATGCTGGGATTATGATAAGGGAGGTTGGGATTATGATTGGGAAGTTCCATCAACTGAGTGTGATATTTACGGCAAGTGCGGGCCATTTGGAAGCTGCGATGCACAGAATTCTCCTATCTGCACATGTTTAAAAGGGTTTGTTGCAAAAAATCAAGATGAATGGAACAAAGGAATCTGGACTAGCGGATGTGTTAGGAAGACATCGTTGCACTGTGATGGAGTACAGAATGGTAGCGAAGTGGGAAAAAAAGATGGATTTAGGAAGCTAGAGATGATGAAGGTGCCAACCTTTGCCGAGTACTGGCCATATACGTTCTCCGAACAAGAATGCAAAGATGAGTGCTTGAGGAATTGTTCCTGTGCCGCTTATTCATATTATAATGCTTTTGGCTGTATGGTATGGACAGGAAACTTGATTGATATACAGAAGTTCTCTGAAGGAGGGAAAGATCTCAACATTCGCCTGGCGAATACAGAACTCGGTAATTATTATAATATTTTCTGTTTTCATGTACTAGTGTTTCGTTTATCAGGTGTGCATAACTAGTACAGATACGTGGAGTTCGATACCAGCATGAGAAAATATTGATAAGTTTCTTCATATTTCCTTTCATTTTTCGCAAATAACCATCAGTACATTATTTTAGTTGCAGATAACATGAGAAACTTGGAAATAATCATCAGTATATCAGTGATTGTAGGAGGCATAGCCATCTGCATCTGTGTGTTTTTTTCACGGAAGTGGATGGCTACACATAGAGGTAATATGCTACGTCTTATTCGCTTACTGAACTTCTAAACTTTACAATTTTTAGAAGAAAAGAAAAAACAATTCTCAAATAATAACGATACTTCCACTTAAATTCAGAAAGGAATTTGATAAGGGAGGAGACCTTACGGTCAAAAGCTCAAGAGACAGTTTTTGATGGAAACTTGCCCAAAAACATCAGGGATGTTAAACTTGAACCATTCTTCAAATTACAAATTCTTCAAACTGCTACAAACGACTTTGAAATATCCAAGAAGCTTGGGCAGGGCGGCTTTGGTACAGTATACAGGGTAATTCTTCTGGAACTAAAGGTGCTTTATAGTTATTTAGAGCAAATAGGTATTTATCGGTATGATGTGACAATGTGAATAAAATTGCCAGATGGACAGGAAATAGCTGTGAAAAGACTTTCTAGAACATCTGGTCAAGGGCTCGAAGAGTTTATGAATGAAGTCGCGGTGATTTCTAAACTCCAACACAGGAATCTTGTGAGACTTCTTGGTTGCTGTGTTGAAGGAGAAGAGATGATGTTGGTTTATGAGTACATGCCGAATAAAAGCTTGGATGCATTTCTCTTTGGTTAGGGCTACAGCTCTTTTTTGTTAAGCTACTACTTTTGTTGACTCATTTTCAATTTCATAGATCATAAGTTTCAATCAGGAGAAGCAGATGGCTACTTTTCTTTAGTCTTTTTCATTTGCCCTTGTTTTCTCATAATACTTTCTGGATACAATTTGTTTAGATTCACCCAGGAAAGGACACCTGGATTGGAAAAGACGCTTAAACATTATTAATGGAATTTGTCGAGGTCTTCTTTACCTTCACAGAGATTCTAGACTAAGAATTATTCATAGAGATCTGAAGCCAAGTAACATCTTATTGGACCACGAGCTGAATCCAAAAATTTCAGACTTCGGAATAGCCAGGATTTCTGGCGGCAATGAAGTGAATACTACCAGGGTTGTTGGAACCTTGTGAGTAGTGTATTTTTTTTTCCATTTCCACTCCTATTACTGTTTCTCTAATTTGAGCCCAGAAAACTGTTGTGCTTATGCAGTGGCTTTATGTCTCCTGAATATTTGATGGAAGGAAGATTTTCAGAGAAATCAGATGTGTTTAGCTTTGGAGTGTTGTTGCTGGAGATCGTGAGCGGAAGAAGGAACGCTCATTGTTATGGCCATGAGCATGCTCTGAGTCTCATAGGATTTGTATGTCTGTCCGCCACACAGCCTGAGATATATTTGGAAAGCACCTTTCAATTTCTGATACTATTAAACTTGCAAACTCTTTCTTGTATGATTGTATCAACATTTTCAGGCTTGGAAACTGTGGAATGAAGGTGACATTGCAGCTTTGGTGGATCCCGCAATATCAGATCCATGTTTTCAGGTGGAGATATTCCGATGCATACATATTGGTCTGTTGTGTGTGCAACAATTGGCGAAAGACAGACCGGCCGTGTCTACCATCACTTCCATGCTAAATAGTGAAATTGTGGATCTTCCTACTCCAAAGAAACCAGCATTTGTTGAAAGACAGAGTTCCTTGGGTACAGAGTCCATTACTCAGAGCCATAAGATAAATTCCATTAACAATGTGACGATTTCTGATCTTAAAGGCCGATAGAGTTCACAACATGTTTATTTTTCTGTTACATATCTACATTGTTGATCATCGTGAAATGTTATATAATATTACGTTGCTTGGTAAGACTGCTATCAGGCTGTCAGTTTTGTAGTATTTGTATTCTACTTGCGTTTTGAAGAAAATATCATTTACGGAGAGGAAAGCTCCTAATGGCCTTTCTTGCATCCTAATGCTGCCATTGACATAATTACATCATCTCTACATATCAAATATCCTGAAACTATATTTTCTCGACAAGCAATAATTTTAAACTGGGATTTTTCAGCCCCGTTAATTCCTCAAAACGCTGTGGTGGAATATGGTACAGCAATGTTTCTGCAACAAAACCACGGGCTAAATAGTATATAAATAATTAAAGTCTGAAATTAATGTTGATATAAAAGGAAAAGATAGTTAGAAAAGTCAAATTTCCGAAATTAAAGTTGAGATTAAGGTCTTTAGAATGGATTTTAACCTCATAAACAACCTCGAGCGCCTTTGGTCTAGAGTATGTGCCTCTACATAAGCTTTGTGATTCGAGGTGATTGGGTACCTGAATCAAAATCTATGGCCCTCTAGGGGACCAGTGCGCGTTTGGCATTTCAAGCCATCTTTTGGGCTTTTGCCTGTCAATGACATCTCGTATTAGTTACTTTCAAATAACTCGTCATTGAATCAATATCACGATACAATGACTTATTAGCTGGGTAGTACTGGTTGGACTAAATAAATTTATCGACCGCGAGTTGAGATGGCAAAATACTTTTTCTTATCAATTTAGGTTTTTATTTTGTTAGTTTAATTTCTTAATTACTTGAGACTTTATACTTATAAATAGACTTGTAAGCAAAACATAAGAGAAATATGTGAAAAAGCTTACATAGTGTATCGATCTTTCAAAAAACAATGCATGCAAAAACATCTTCTCTCTCAAATTTTTATTGCTCTTTATTTTTTCCTTTTAAGATCATTTCCTACCACACCTCGAGTTTCTTCCAACAAGTGATATCAAAACTTGTTTTTTATTGTTTAACATGAGTAATACAAACTTTTCACTTCAATGTTCTCATTTGACAAAGAATAATTATGAAATTTGATGTATTCATTTCAAAATAGAATGCTGTGTAAAAGGCATAGATAGAGGATAAAAAAACACTCACAATCATCTACCAATATCTACATAATATCACTTTTGAGATAATGGCTAATGCAACCATTGTCAAGTAAGCATGAGAAGTTTTAAAATAATCAAACTAAGGAGCTGACAATGTCAAAAAAGTACACCAATAAAAGTTATGAGTTGACTTTGAAAAGCTATATATGCTTGAATCAAAGTGTATTTTGGATTACTTTGCTAGAGTTTTGGCCAAATACAATCGAATAAAGAGATATAGGGAGAATATAAAGTAAACATGTGTGGTAGAAAGATTCTCTGTTGGCTATAAAAATTTTTTTATTATATGGTGGTCACAATAAAGGAGTTACATAAAATGAATTTTATTACAATTCAAGGACTCATGAGAAAACTACAAACTCATGAAAAAAGAGTTAATAATATTCAAGAAGAATTAAGAGTGCAAGCCTTTTTTTTCAAAACACTATTAAAAAAGAAGTAAGATGGTATAGATATATCCAAGGAGGTAGAGGATGTGGACAAGAAAGAGGAAGAAGAAGAAGAGGTAAATTTCAAAAAGAAGGTAGAGATAACCTTAATAGGTCAACTAATTGATAATATGCAACAAACCAATGATGGTGAGAAGTATGACTTTCTACTAGTTCTTGATGAAAAAAAAAAGAGAGATATGAAGATCATGAAGAACTTGTTTCACCTCTATAATCACGAATGGACTCAACTTCACCTTTAACTTCTTCTAGTAGTGAAAGTTCTAGTAGTGGCAATCCGCTTAGTCTACCAAAAAAGATGATAAATCTTGATGACTTATATGAGGTAACTAATCCTATTTATGATGATGGAACACTATATTGTTACTTTGCTATATATGATTATATAGTATTTGAAGAAGTAATAAAGGATGAAAAATGCAAAATTGCTATGGATGAGGAGATTGTATCAATTGAGAAAAATGAGACATGAAAATTGGTTTATAGAAAAAAAAAGAAAAGAAAAAGCCAATAGGTATCAAGTAGATTTATAATGAAAAGAAGAATGCCAAATTTAAAGTGAAGAGGTACAAGCCAAGGTTAGTGACAAAAGGCATATGAGATTGAATTTGATGAAATGTTTGCTCCAATTGCTAGATTAGATTAATAATTTTCATAGGTAACCAACATAGATGAAAACTCTATCAAATGGATGTCAGATTAGCTTTTTTAAATGGTTTTCATGAAGAGAAGGTCCGTATTAAGCAAGCTATATGTTATTAAGTGAAAGGACATAAATATAAGGTTTTAAAGTTAAACAAAGTTTTGTATGGATTGAAGCAAGCCCTAAGGCTTGGTATAATCATATTGATGGTTATTTCTTAAATAATAGGTTTGTAAAATGCCTTTATGAATATGCTATTTATATAAAAATAAAAGAGAATGGTGATTATCTTATTATATGTTTGCATGTGAAAGACTTGGTCGTTATAGGAAATAATTCAAAGATGTTTAAAGATTTTAAGTAAGCAATGATTAAGGAGTTTGAGATAATGAATATTGGTCATATTTGTAAGCCTTAGATAAAACAAAATTTTAGAGGACATTGAAATAAATGTTAAGATTAGTAGTTATCTTGAATGATTACTTTAATGGAAATACTTGAATAAAAATAAAAATAAATAAAATTTTAAAAATAGCTAAAAAATAAAAAATATAGAAATGTGAATAAGGACCGGATGGAAATGGATTATTATGAAATAAATTTATTAGGATGTAAATTAATGAAAATCAAAATAACTCGGGCAAAAAGGTGGTCTAACCTGTATTGATACTCAAGAATTTTATGCTAAAAACATGAAAATTTACTATTAAGGGACATGAATGAAATTAATTAAACTATTGCAATTTATAAGTTATTAACAAGGAAAATGCATGAACATAAGAGAGAAAGAAAGGGAAAGAAAAAAAAAAGAGAGAAAAGTGTTAGAAATCAAGAGAAAAACAAGAAAAAAATGTAGGGATGAACAAAAAAATTGAAAAACTAATTAAATTAAAAAAATTAAAAAAAATTAACCCAAAAAAACGAACTAAGAAATAAAACTTAACCTATTAGAAAACCTAAAAGAATTTCCAGTTCAGTTTGATTTTAAAGGCCTAAAACCAATTAAATTGAAATGAACCATACCGATTCAACCATATAACTTTAAAAAAAAACTATAAAAAGATTGTATAAATAGTCACTAACTTAAACCCTAAAACACCACTCCAACACTTGTAGCCGCCACATTCCTTCACATCCCGGCTCTCCCGAGAAAAGAACATAACATATTCTTCACAAACACCATATTGTTTGTACTCATGTGAGAGGCAATTCAGGGCAACATCAAGCAAATATCCTCACCATAAAGGTCTTGCCTGTGCCACGAGGAGCTTGGAAGAGATATAAAGAGATTATCCTTCCTTTAAAAATGCCACCAAAAAGAGATCTTACCACTATATTTTGTCTCACCAATTTATCAAAGGATTTTGTTCTATATTTCTGACTCAAACTCCTAGGATTTTCATTTGTAGTGTGCTTCCAACTCCTCTTCCCACAAGGAGTCATCTTAGCTACATCTCTAGACAATAATGGATTGCCTTCTACAGGGGAATATGAATCTGAATCTTTGAGTTTTGGGGTTTTTGTTTAACAGCATCTTATCCCACATCCATAGTCATTTTAAACCATGAAATTAGTAGAAATGAAATTTGATTCTCAGTTTTACTGATTTTTTAATAACAAAAATCAAATTGAACCGAACTAAATTGAATCGAAACCGGTTGGTTTGAACCGGTTGGTTTGAACCGGTTTTGGTTTTAAATTTTTAAAAATAATAACTTTAGTTTGGTTAATTTTTTCATGTAAAAACCAAACCTAATTGAAAATGATCACCCCTAAAAAAATAAGAGAGGGAGAGAGATTTGAAACTTGAAGAATGAAAGATTTAGAACACTTAAATAAGGAAGAATCAAGTGAAGAAAGATATAAGAAAAGAGAAGAGGGTTAACCACACTACGAAGAGAAAAGAAGTTGGGAGAACTTAGAGTGGTTAACATGAAAAATTAAGATTCTTACTTGAATGAAAAGTTTTTGAGTTTATTTGAGTAAATTATCAAATAATGACAATTAAATTTGATTTAATTTCTTGTATTCTTGACTATTTAAATTAAGGTTCTTATGATAAATTTGGGGATTTTGAAAAAAGTAGTAAACATGATGAAATTGAGGTACAATAGTATATAAAAAGTGAATGTAAGTAGTAATTAAGAAAGAAATTGGTTAAGTTTAAATAAATGAACTTATAACTAAGGATGAGAAAATAAAGGGATGAGGTTTTAATTATTTTATGTTTGAGAAATGATTTTTCTTATCTTATTTGAAGTATTCAAAGTATGAACAAGTGAAAAACCATCACAATAATGTGAAAAGAAGGAATAAATAAATGGTAGGAATAGTTCATTGAAGAATTCTTTAAATGAGTTAAAATAAAAAAATAATTAAAACTATATGTTAAAAATGAGGTGACAAATGAATGAAATTTTTGGTGCAAAATCCAATTAAATAAAAGATATTACTTGCTTCATATTTAGGCATATAAGAGAAATATTAAAGGATTAATAATGGAGTGTAAATTGATTCAAAAGTTGTTTCGAGAGCAGGGCATCATGCAGGAGGAGTTAGGCCATCATGAGTAGACAATAGGTGATTCTTCACTTTCTTTTAAAATTCAAAGTTTCATTATTAGTTATGAGTTGTTTATGACATATTTATATGGAAAAAGTATAAGAAACTTGGTTGTATGATAATTGAAATGTTGGGTAATTCGTATGGAATTACCGGTTAGATTAGTCATTAATAGAGAATAGCCAGATGTTGGGTAATTCGTATAGAATTACCAGTTAGATTAACTATTAAAAAAATAATAGTTGAATGTTAGGTAATTTATATGAAATTATTGGTTAGATTAACTATTAATAGAGAATAACCGAATTTTGTGTAACTTGTATGGAATTACTGGTGAAATTGGTTATTGAAAAAAGAATAACCGGATGTTGGGTAATTCATATGAAATTACCAATTAAATTGGTTATTAATAGAGAATAGCTAAATGTTGGGTAATTCGTATGAAATTATAAGCTAGATTGGCTATTAAAATAGAATAGTCAGATGTTGGGTAATTTGGTTTGATTGACTATTAAAAGAGAATAGCAGATGTTAGGTAATTCATATAAAATTACCATTTGATTGTTGGCTATCAAAAAGGATTAGCTGGGTTTGAGGTAAATTTGTGAATTATCAAATTGAAAGTTAAGCAATGAGTGTTAGTTGTCAATGTCCTATAAGTATAGGAATAATAAATTATGAATGGGTTATTAATGTTGATATGCAGTAAATTAGTGATGAAAGATAATTTGATATATTTTAAAGAATTATGAATATAATAGTTTTATCATTTTGAATATGTTATCTTTTTTATTTTCTATTAGTGTTATGTATACAGGTATTTTATGAGATAATACGGAGCATTAAATATGAATTTTGTGTTTAAATATGTTCTTTTTTTTTAATGTAATATCTTTGCTTTATATGTAATTTGTATTGTATCTAGAATTTAACATATATCCTAAAGATATTTATTTTTGGTATTTATACATTTAGAAAGTACGAGTAAGGAACTAATATTAATTACCTATTCAAAAAGAATACTTAGTAATTATAATTATGCATGTTCAAAAGATGAATGCATGTTAAAGTAATAATTAATTTAATATGAATCCTTTTAGTCTTTATTTATATATAGTTTGTCACTATCCGAATCCATGATCGACATATAGACAATGTTTCCTTCCAAGGTTCTATATATATGCGAACTCAAATTTGTATATAAACTTATCATTCAAATTCAATGCAACACTAATAACAAAATAAACTTCATAATATAATTTGATTGTTTTAATACAAAAGTTCATATAAATTCATTGTTTTGGAGCACTAATTAGACATAAAAGAAAGGTACAAATTACAACTAAAAGAGCAAGTCCTGAAGATTCAACAAAATAACCCACTAACAAGCTCTAAGTCTGAGAAGATAAATAATGAAAAGGTGAGTTCAATAACTCAGTAAGGTAATATAACAGTGATATATATATATATAGACACACACACACACACACATAATTATGGCTTTATGTTCTTATAGGAATGTTTCTAAAATAGACCATAACAAGAATATCATAAGGTAAAACTTGTTAGAAAATCAAAATGTAATGAGTACGAGGCTCCATATTATAGGATGATTAATTCATATAGGATGGTGACTCCCCCAACCAACTAGGGTTCATATATGATATGCACAAAAACTAACACTACCCTGTTAACATGAGTATTTTGACTGGCATCCTATAGGTTCATAGTTATAATCAAACAAAAATATTAATATCTGAAGGTTCAACTCATGACATCAATCAAATGAGTAGCTATCAATTCAAAAGTCAATCTAAAATATATACTAGTTCATATTAAGAATTCAGATTCAACAATTAATCATGCTTTATCATAATAAGGATAATAATCAACATATATATTATTAAGAAGTATCATCCAATTCATATTGACAAATCAATATTTATAATATTTCTCATGCATATGAAAAATTATCTACTTACCTGATTCGAAAGCAAACAACACTCAAAAGTAGATACCGAAAGAAATCTTACTAATGTCCCGCCTTTAGAATAACAAGATTATATAAATACAAAGAGAATATATTCAAAAAAAAAAACTTAAAAGAACATACAATTTATTTAATATACTTAACTAAGGATATATTTCATAACCCTATATGTTTTTAAACTAAACTAGTCATTTTTTTGAGAAACCTAAAAATTAAATAGTTTTCCCGAAATATATTCCATAATAAAAACAATAATAAGACTCGATAATAATTCACTAAGTAGCCCTCAATTATTCATCCAACCAATCTGAAAAAGCTAATATTATAGCTAGGGACTAATCTGTAATTTATCATATTTTCAAGGGTCAAATTGTAACTTTGTCAAATTAGAGGACCAAACTAAAAATATCATAAATTCATGAATATAGTGAAATTATGTTCATAATTCATCCTCATTCTTGTACAAAATCTCTAATTATGCTCTAGGGACATTTTGGAATTTTTTAAAATTTTTATGGTCAAATTGTACTTTTTGTTAAATGGGAGGACCAAATTAAAAGTGTTAAAAATTCATAACTATACTGGAATTCTGCCAATAATTCATCTTTTATTCTGTCCAGAATCTTGGAATATACTCAGGGACCAATATGCAATTTTCTAAAGTTTGGGGACAAAACTATAATTTTCACAAATTGAGGGATCAAACTGAATTTTTATCATTTTCAACCTCAAACACATAATTTTCACAGATTACCTACTAATATCTCCTAATTTATAACACAAATTCACCATTAAAAAAAATCATAACTCAAAATCATTATGTTCACCTATAATCTTTCATAATCAGTTAATTAACTCATTACCCATAACAATCAACCCAAAACATTTAAATTAATTCATCAATAAACCCAAAATATAATCTTTAAAACCCTAACATTTATCATAATATAAATTTAAAACTAAAAAAAACACATATTTATGCATTTACAAATTAACTTAAATTTAACCTTTAAACTTATTTTCTCCATTTCTCTTTTATTTCCCTTATCTTTCACTCTTCTTCTTTTCTTCTTCTTCATCTTATTTCTCTCTTCACTCCTACCAGCTCTTTCTTAAAATTTTCAAATCTCACTTTTTTTTTCCTATTTATACTTATTATATTTATTCAATTACCACAATAACTCCTTTTTATTTATACCTATTTTTAAGCCTTCAAAGGCTTTATTACCTTTTTCTACTCATTTATTTCAAAACATCACATAGTTAATGTTTTATTTTAAAAAAATATAATTGCTATGTTTTATTTATTAATGATGTAAGGTTGAGAAAGCACAACAAAGTATTCCCTGATGAGATGAGATGAGATATGATTTAAGATGGGTGAATTGAGGTAGAAAATTAAGTATTGTGATTGAATGAAATCTAGTCGACAATTTGATAACATTAAAAATCAAAGGAAACTTTGTGAATTTTTCTATAAGAAATTAGATTTATATAATAGCTATTTCTTTGATGATATAACTTTGAGAATGATACATCAAATATGAGATACGTTAGACAATAACCATAAGATAGTAACAATTTAAGATTTAGACAATAATAATTCAAATTTTGATAATCTTATATATAAACTTTGCTTTGTTTTTCTAATTGCATGATATTGTTATTTTATCCTAGTTGAAAGGATGTTACATTATGACATATTACTTAGAGATTAAGATCAAGCAAAGAGAAGATGAAAAATTTATGAACCAAAGAGAAGTTGACAAAAGAGATTCTCAAGAATTTCAAAATAAAGGATTAAGTAAAAGTGAATACTCTAGTTGAGTGTGTAGAGAAGATGTCAAAGAATGATAAAGTAAAGAAGATAAATTCTACAATATTCAAAAGTCTAATTAGAAGTTTGAGATACTTAATATGCATCGTCTAGATATTTTTTTTTGGAGTAAGGCTTGTAAATAGGTTTATGGAGACACCAATCATGACACATTTCAAAGCTTTGAAGCAAATTTTTCGGTATACCAAAGGTACTATTGATTTTGGCTTCTTATATGAATACTCTAATAGCTTTAAACTTATAGGTTATAATGATAATGTTTAAGTTGGATATATAAATGATAGGAAAAAAAAACTATAGGTTTTGTTTTCTACATAAGAGAAATAACATTCACATGAAGTTCAAAGAAGAAACCTATAGTTATATTCTTAATTTGTGAAACTAAGTATATTGTTACTACAACATGCGTTTGTCATTCCAAATGGCTAAGATAATTATTGGAGTTGTGAATGCTATAATAGAAGCATATATAAATTTATATGGATAACTTATCAATCATTGTCTTAGCAAGGAATCTAGTATTTCATGATAGAAGTAATTACATTGACATGTGATTTCATTACTTACAATATTGCATTATAAATAAAAAAAAAGTTGAAGTCAAGTATGTAAAGATTCAAGATCGAGTTGCAGAATTTTTATAAAGCCACTTAAATATGATGTTTTCGCCAAGATGAGAGATATGTTGAGAGTTTTAAGAGGGGATATTGAAAGTAGAGTAACTTGTCTACCAATTGAGTCGGTCAATTAATTGGATTAAATAAATTAATTGACAGGTTAAGTTGGAAAAGTATTTTTCCTTATTAGTTTAGGTTTTTCTTTCTTAGTTTAATTTATTAATTATTTAGGATGTTGTACCTTTAAATAGACTTTGTAATTGAAATGTGAGAGAAGTATGTAGAAAAGCTTATACAATATATCTTTGAGAAAATACTTAATGTGAAAGCATCTTTTCTCTCAAATTTTTCTTCTCTTTAGTTTTGCTTTTTAAGATTATCCCCTAAGTTTCTTCCAATAAAAACTAATGGTGGAACATTAATTGTATAAATTAATCTAGACCCATTTTTTAGCTAAATGCATGTTGATTTTGATACTAAAGAAGTAAAATTGATCAAATCACTTTCTACTTAAAGAATTAAAAATGGAAGAACATGGAATTTTTATAAAATATTATTTTACTAATTTTGGTACCCGTGGATGCCATGAGCTAATGAACAAAACATCTAGCTTTGAAAGGAAGTCAAGACAAGTAAGAAAACAATTATTCTGTTTTTATTTTGTTTCTATATTTATTTTTTGGGTTTAGCTTAGTGAAATCACATATATTTTACAATAATCAACTAGATTTACTAGCAACAAAAATGTAAATATGTTCTAAATTCTATCAAAGTTTAAATTCTAATTTCTTAGGAGTAGGAAGATCAACACTATTTAGCGTTGACATAACAGAAATTTTGAAATTGGAAGAAAATGATGGAATACAGGGCTTTTCATTATCCTGATTGTCCATCCTTCTAGTCCTCAGGATTTCCCTCTGCCCACCTTAACTTCCATCTCCACAATTATTTTTTAATGAATATTAAAATTAATAAGATTTTGATGTTCAATAAAATTAATAGTGTGTTGGTTTTATTTTACTTTTTGTTGTTTTTTAAATTAACAACTAAATAACTAACACATATATTAAACTTGTGAAGGAATAATCCAAGGTATTTTTTTTGTTCATAGGTGATTCCATCAGAAATATAGGCGATGTTTCCTCGGAAAGTTACAAAATGGCTTAAAAGTTTTAGACTTTTCCGAAGGAATTAGCGACGAACATTCTGTTGCCAATTCCTTCACTTACTCAATCAGCAATATTTAGTTTTTGCGATGGAATAGGCAATATAATATTTCATCGGTAATTTATTTGCCAATGAAAACTGGTCGGTACATTTTAGTTTTTTTTATGCCACTATTTCGTTGGCATCTTTGCCAGCATTACAAATTAACAACTGTAATGTTTTGAATAAATAAATAGGAAAATACAATAAAGTTTTTGGTAGCTTAAACTGTAGGTAGAAATGAATGAGAGGTAGTATAGTAATTCAACAAAATTTGATAAATATAAATAGAAAATAAAAATAAAAAAACAAAATAAGTGATATGAAAATTGAGAGAGAATCGGCAGGAGAAAGAAGGGAGAAAGAAGAAGAAGAGAAAAGAGGGAAATTAGAAGAAAAATAGAAAGGAGTTGAAGGAAATAAGTTTAAAGGTAAGATTATATATAAATATGTGTTGATTAAATTTTAATTTTGGTTTTGATAAATGTTAGGGTTTTGAAAATTTGTGTTTTGGGTTTGATTGATGAATTAATTGAATTTTATGGGTTGATTGTTATGGGTAATGGATTATTTGGTGGATTTTGAGAGATTGAATTGAAAGATGATGATTTTGAGTTATGATTTTGTTTGAATGGTGAAATTATGTTAGAAATAAGGAAAGAACAGTGGGTTTCTGTTGAAATTCTGGGTTGGAGGTTGAAGATGATGAAAATTCATTTTGGTCCTTCAATTTGTGGAAATTACAGTTTAGTCCCCAAACTTTGAAAAATTTATAGATTGGTCCCTGGGGCATATTCCGATATTCTGAACAGAATAAAAGATAAATTATGGGTAGAATTCCTGTATAGTTATGAAATTTTAACACTTTCAATTTGGTCCTTCAATTTGACAAAAATTACCATTTAGCCCTAAAAATTTGATAAAATTCCAGAATGGTCCCTGGAGTATAATGAGATGATATGGACAGAAATGAGGATTGATTATGGTCAGAATTTCAGTAGATTCATGGATTTATGATAAGTTTAGTTTGGTCCTCCAAATGGATTAAGTTACAATTTTGACCCTTAAAAATATGATAAATTACAGATTAGTCCCTAGCTGTAATATTAGCTTTTGTAGATGTGTTTGATGAATAATTGAGGGTTAGTTAGTGAAGTATTACTAATTTTATTATTTGTTTTATTATGGATTAGATTTTGAGAAAACCGTTAATTTTTGGGTTTTTAGAATATAACTAATTAGTTCAAAAATATATAGGGTTATGGAATATATCCTTAAATAAGTGTATTAAATAGGTTATATATTCTTTTGAGTCATTCTTGAATATGTCTCATTTGTATTTAGATAATCTTGATATTCTACCGGCAGGACGTTAGTAGGATTTTCTTCGGTGTCTGCTTTCGATTTCTGTTTGCTTTCGAGTCAGGTGAGTGGATAATTTTCCATATGCATGAGAAATATTATAAATATTTGATTTGTTAATATGAATTGAATCATGCTTCTTGATAATATATATGGTGATTATTATCCTTGTTATGATAAGCATGATCATTTGTTGAATTTGAATTCTTGATATGAACCAGTATGTATTTTGGATTGACTTCTGAATTGATAGCTCCTCATTTGATTGATGTCATGAGTTGAGCCTTGAGATATTAATATTTCTGTTTGATTATGATTATAACCCTATGGTATGTCAGTCAGAATACCCATGTTAACAGGGTAGTGTTAGTCTTTGTGCACATCGTATCTGAACCCTAGTTGGTCGGGGGAGTCACCAACCTGTGTGGACTGATCATCCCACAGTACGGAGTCTCATGCTCATTACATTTTGATTTTCTGACGATTTTACCATATGATATTCTTGTTATGGCCTATTCGAGAAACCTTTTTATAAGAACCTAAATTCATACTTGTATATATATTTCTCATTATTGTATTATCTCGTGTGTGTGTATATTGAACGTTATCTACTCACTGAGTTGTTGAACTCACACTCTCATTATTTATCATTTTCAGGCTTATAGCTTGATAGCAGGTCACTTTTATTGGACCTTCAGAACCTGCTCTTTTGGTTGTAATCCGTGCATTTTCCTTTATGTCTAATTAGTGCTCAAAAACTATGAAATTATATTAACTCTTGTATTAAGACAATTCAATTATATTATGAAGTTGATTTTGTTATTAATGCTGCGTTGAACTCTGATTGAGTTAGGATAAAGTTATATGTAAGTTTGGGTTCGCATAGGTATGGAACCTTGGAGGGGAACCTTGCCTATGTGCCGGTCATGGATCCGGGATTCGGGTCGTGACAACAACAGAAATTCCAACGAATAGTAAATCCCTGATAAAACGTTTCTTGATGAGGTGTTTACATCGGGAAATCATTCGGCGAAGTAAATGGTTGCTGAAATGGTGTTTACTCACCGACTAAATATTCTATCGGTGTTTTTTAATTTTCTGTTGGTATGTGCCGGTCCCATGCTCAAATTCAGGTGGTGACAATTTCCCTTCAGTTTTCATTTTTTTCTGGGAACAATTTACGTAGATCAGTTAAGTTTAAAACAATTTGATTGGAAAAGGCGCTTCTACATGGTCCAAATAATGTGCCGGGGTCCTCTTTACCTTCATAGAGATTCTAGACGAAGGATCATTCATGGAGATCTGAAGCCATGTAACATCTTGTTGCATGACTGGATGAATCCAAAAATTTCAGACATGGGATGGCCAAGATCTCTGGTGGCAGAGAAGATCAAGAGAATGCTATTAAGTAGACTTTTCTTTCCTATTTTCTACTGTATTGAAGTATCAAAGGTATGAGCTAAGAAACAATTGTTCTTATGGAGTGGTTTCTATGTCCCCTGAATATTTAAGGGAAGGGCTGTTTTCAAAGAAGTCAAAGGTTTTTAGCTTTTGATGGGCACATAAGGTCGAACAAAAAGAATTCTACTATGGCATATATGAGCTCAACTATGCTAGCTTGGCACCTAAAATATTATATTATGGCACTGAAACTTCGGTTGTAAACCTGTCTTTAGACCGGTCAGATTCTTCAGGCTTCTTTGGTATAAATAGTCTCTTTCTTAGAAACTCACCAGCCTATATCAGTTGATAATTTAGAGTATAAATTTAATCAGCACCCACATAAATATTGCAGGCAAATCCAAAATAGACTAAGAGGAACATGTCAATCATGTCAAGGGCTACTTTCGAATAAGATGTCAAGATCATAGCCCCTAACAGGAACATGTCAATCATGGTGAGGCAAGGCTATGTTTTGTGATAATATCCTATAAAAATAAAAATTCTATCGATCTCACAAGCTAGTTGATGAGGTTCATTCTGATGAAATATCACTATTTTAGCACAAGAAGGTCAAAATCTCAGAGTAAAACATAACCTTGCATATGTAATATAACAGTTTGGTTAAACATTCTTTATAGATGGAGATTTACAGAAAATATTAGAATTTCTGACATGTAATTGCTAAACTTAGTTTCTATTTGAAAAATAACATCATGATTGGAATTAAAAGGACAGGAAGAGAAATATTCTTCTTCGTGGCATTCTTTCTCTGAACAGTCAATAGACAATTGGTTAGCCTTCCATTCTGATCAATAACAAGTATGGGACGTGGCAACAGCGAAGTTGCAGTAGCTCTTTTTCTGTTTCTATCATGTTCCTGCTGGTCCAATAAGATGTTACTTGGCTTCAGATCTCTATGAATATGCAGGAGATACCATAACTACTTCTCAACCCATCAAAGATCCAGAAGCGATAGAGTCTGCCGGAAAAAAGTTCCAACTGGGATTTTTCAGCCCAGTTAATTCAACATATCGATATGTCGGAATATGGTATAGTACTGTATCAGAAGCAACTCCAACTCCAGTACTATGGGTGGCCAACAGAAACAACCCTATCAACGATTCTTCAGGGATGATGACTATATCTGAAGATGGAAATCTTGTGGTTTTGAATGGTCAGGGAGAGTTTCTGTGGTCATCAAATGTCTCAATTGGGTTCAATCAGTCAACTGCACAGCTTACTGATGACGGAAACCTTGTCTTGAAAGCGGGACCGAACGGAAACCTTGTATGGCAAAGTTTCCAGCAGCCTACGGATACTTACATATCAAAGATGAGACTTAGTGCTAACGCAAGAACAGGGAAAAAGACACTGCTAATGTCATGGAGAAGCTCATCTGATCCTTCAGTTGGAAATTTCTCTGCTGGTCTCAATTCGTTAGGAGTTCCTGAGTTCTTCATCTGGTACAATGGTCATCCATTTTGGCGTAGTGGTCCATGGGGTGGTCAGAATTTTATTGGAATACCAGAAATGTATAATTCTGTGTATCTAAGGGGATTTACTCTGCAAGATGAAGGAGATGGAACTTTCACTCTAAGTTCAATTCTAGACCACGCTATCCGTTTAGCGTATGTTTTGACTTCTCATGGAAAATTTAGAGAGCACTACTGGGATTATGGGAAGGGAGTTTGGGAGTATGAATGGGAAGTTCCAGCCACTGAGTGTGATATTTATGGCAAGTGCGGGCCATTTGGAAGCTGTGATGCACAGAATTCACCCATCTGCACATGTTTAAAAGGGTTTGTTGCAAAAAATCCAGATGAATGGAACAAAGGAATTTGGACTAGCGGTTGTGTTAGGAAGGCAACATTGCAGTGTGATAGAATACAGAATGGCAGCGAAACGGTAAAAGAAGATGTGTTTAAGAAGCTAGAGAGGATGAAGGTGCCAACCTTTGCCGAGTACTGGTCATATCCGTCCTCCGAACAAGAATGCAAAGATGAGTGCTTGAGGAATTGTTCCTGTGTCGCTTATTCATATTATAATGGTTTTGGCTGTATGGTATGGACAGGAAACTTGATTGATATACAAAAGTTCTCTGAAGGAGGGACAGATCTCAACATTCGCCTGGCGTATACAGAACTTGGTAATTATAATAATATTTTCTGATTTTCTTTCACTAGTGTTTCGTTTATCAGGTGTGCATAACTAGTATAGATACATCGAGTTCTGTATCAGTATGAGAAAATATTCCCAAGTTTTTTCGTATTTCCATTACATTTTTCCTAAATAACCACCAGTACAATTTTCTAGTGGCAGATACCATGAAAAACATGGAAATAATCATCAGTATGTCAGTGATTGGAGGAGCCATAGCTATCTGCATCTGTGTTTTTTTTTCTTGGAAGTGGATGGCTACACATAGAGGTAATATGCTACGTCTTATTCGCCTACTGAACTTCTAAACTTCACAATTTTTACAAGAAAAAGAAAATACAATTCTCAAATAATAACGATACTTCCACTTCAATTCAGAAAGGAATTTGATAAGTGAGGAGACCTTATCTTCAGAAGCTCAAGAAACAGTTTTTGATGGAAGCTTGCCCGAAAACATCAGGGAAGTTAAACTTGAACCATTCTTCAAATTAAAAATTCTTGAATCTGCTACAAACAACTTTGACATATCCATGAAGCTTGGGCAGGGCGGCTTTGGTGCCGTATACAGGGTAATTCTTCTGGAAATAAAGGTGCTTTACAGTTATTTAGAGCAAATAAGTATTTATCGGTTTGCTGTTACATGGTAGGGAAAATTGCCAGATGGACAGGAAATAGCTGTGAAAAGACTTTCTAGAACTTCTGGTCAAGGGCTCGAAGAGTTTATGAATGAAGTCGCGGTGATTTCTAAACTCCAACACAGGAATCTTGTGAGACTTCTTGGTTGCTGTGTTGAAGGAGAAGAGATGATGTTGGTTTATGAGTACATGCCGAATAAAAGCTTGGATGCATTTCTCTTTGGTTAGGTCTACAGCTCTTTTTTGTTTAGCTACTACATTTCTTGACTCATTTTCAATTTCACAGATCATTGGTTTCAAACAGGAGAAGCAGATTGCTACTTTTCTTGACTCATTTTCTTTTGACCTTGTTTTCTCATGATTTTTCTGGATACAATTTGTTCAGATTCACTCAGGAAAGGACAATTAGATTGGAAAAGACGCTTCCACATTATTAATGGAATTTGTAGAGGTCTTCTTTACCTTCACAGAGATTCTAGACTAAGAATTATTCATAGAGATCTGAAGCCAAGTAACATCTTATTGGACCACGAGCTGAATCCAAAAATTTCAGACTTCGGAATAGCCAGGATTTCTGGCGGCAATGAAGTGAATACTACCAGGGTTGTTGGAACCTTGTAAGTAGTGTTTTCCTTCTTTTTTTTTTTCATTTTCACTCCTATCACTGTTTCTCTAATTTGAGCTCTGAAAACTGTTGTGCTTATGCAGTGGCTTTATGTCCCCTGAATATTTAATGGAAGGAAGATTTTCAGAGAAATCAGATGTGTTTAGCTTTGGAGTGTTGCTGCTGGAGATCGTGAGCGGAAGAAGGAACGCTCATTTTTATAACAATAAGCATGCTTTGAGTCTTATAGGATTTGTATGTCTGTCCGCCACACTGCCTGAGATATATTTGGAAAGCACCTTTCAATTTCTGATACTATTACACTTGCAAACTCTTACTTGTATGATTGTATCAACATTTTCAGGCTTGGAAACTGTGGAATGAAGGTGACATTGCAGCTTTGGTCGATCCCGCAATATCAGATCCATGTTTTCAGGTGGAGATATTCCGTTGCATACATATTGGTCTGTTGTGCGTGCAAGAATTGGCAAAAGATAGACCGGCCGTGTCAACAATCATTTCCGTGCTAAATAGTGAAATTGTGAATCTTCCTACTCCAAAGAAACCAGCATTTGTTGAAAGGCTGAGTTCCTTGGATACAGAGTCCATTACTCAGAGCCATAAGATAAATTCCATTAACAATGTGACGATTTCTGATCTTAAAGGCCGATAGAGTTCAGAACTTGTTTTCTTTTCTGTTACATATCTACATAGCTGATCATCGTGAAATGTTATATAACATTACATTGCTTGGTATGACTCAATCAGATTGCTATCAGTCTGTCAGTTTTGTGGTATTTGTATTCTACTTGCAGTTTAAAGAAAATATCATTTACTGATAGGAAAGCTCCCAGTGGCCTTTTCATGCATCCTCATGCTGTTCCTTGAAAAAAATGCTTGAAACGATGGCTTCTGTAGCTCCTGTTAGACATGAAGTAGCTTTCTTTTAGCAAAAGCAAATCCTGGGTTATAGAATTTGTTCTCATTCAAAAGTCAACCTGTATGGTCTAAATCAAGCTTAGTTTAAAATAGTAATGTTAAAAGACAATGTAATCATCTTGGACTTATTTTTGAAAAAAATTATGAGCTCATGTTGAACAGAGCGAGATGGGAGGAGAACTGCTGTTATTGACCAGCAACGCATCCGCAAGTAAGGCTTTCCATTATCATCAAGGATAAATACAGGTATATGTATTTATGGGACATAGCAGCAGTACTCCTTGTCTTTCTACCCTGCTTGTGTTCATATTTCGATGCTGCCATTGACATATTTACATCATCTCTACCCATCAAATATCCTGAAACTATTGTCTCGACAAGCAATATTTTAAAACTGGGATTTTCCAGCCCCGTTAATTCCTCAAAACGCTGTGTTGGAATATTTTTAAACTATTGTCTCGACGAGCAATGTTTCGGCAACAATATCATGATACAGTGACTTATCAAAAGTGAAGAGGTGGATATGAGATTCTCATATTGTCTTAATAGTAATCTTCTTGATAACTGCTTAAGGATCAGATGTATCTTCCTATAAGTTTTAATTAAAAAATTATCATTGAGAAGAAACTGTTAAAAATAAACTAAATTTCGATTTTTTTTGTGAAACTGAGGAACTTATTTACTGAGTGGGTAGCAGCCGACTAGTTGGATTAAATTAATTGGTTGATTGATTCAGTCAGCAAAATACTTTTCCTTATTAATTTAAGTTTTTTTTAATTAGTTTAATTTCTTGATTATTTAGGATTTTGAATAAAACCTTATAAAAAAAAGAAAAAAAATTGACCCAGAATAATTATACTTGGGAAAAACATGAAGGAACCAACCAATAAACTTAAAGGACACTAAGAGAGTACAATGTCTAAACATGACCCACGTAACCCTTATTTACGAGGTAGTATAAATACATTAAGAGAATGGAGAGGTGACTTCTCCTTTCCCCATGGTCCGGCCAGAACAACCCTGACAACCTCCTCTCTATCAAATTCCCATCAAAACACTCCTTGCATATCACCTTTCTTGAATGCTTGTCTAAGAAAAAGATTAAATGCGAGGTGAGAGACCAAAAAAATTCAAGTGTTGGAAGAGATACAGGGTTGGCCGGAACACCATAAAAGAAAGGGAAGAGAAGCAAAAAGAGAAGAAGAAAATCTTGAAAAACTCCCCCAGATTTGTGTAAATTCGTGTGGTAAGAACAAATCTTTACTCTTTTATTGTTGTTTTGATTTAATTAGGTTCAAGGGGAGAAAGCCCAAAATGAGAAAATCTAGAGTTCTTATACTTACTGATTATTAAGGACCAAAATGATAAGACTAGAAGTTAGTCTTAAGGAAAGACAAAATTCAGAATTTTATAACAAAAGAAACTCATGAATGTCGAGAGAGAAAACCCAAGCGAAGGCCGGCCACTAAAGGAGTGGAGGGAGAAGAGAAATTTATTGATAAACTCTAGTATCGCACCCGATAACAACATAGTTTTACAAGTTTATTTTTGAAAAAAATAAATTTTTGATATTTTATTCTTTAATAAAAAATATTTTTATTTAAGAAATCACTAAATATTATAGCATTAGAAATTTTAATTTATCAATAAAAATTTTATGATTTGAAACTGATTACATGAAAAAAAAATATTATCATTTCTTAAACATTTTGTCTGAGTCAGACTATATTGCTAGTATTGTTTTAAATTGTTAAATATTTATTAATTTAGACTATGATAATTTGTTTATAATATTCTTAACTTTGATGTCAATGAATATTTAACTACGGATACTTCCAGCTTTAATGTTGGTAAATATTACATAGATATAAATATTTTTATTCTTGACTCTAACGTCAATAAATAAACAACTAAAATAAATTTATTTTTATATATGTATATATGTTTTATTTTTCTAGATAAATAAAATAAAATATAATTAATAATATAAATATAAATTAATATTTTTATTCTTGATTCTGATGTTAGTTAATAAATCAATAAATTTTTATTATTTTTATTCGTACATGCATATTTAATTTTTATATTTTAATATTTTTTATTTTTTGAGCTAGTCTTACTTAACTCATATAAGCTGGGCTGGACCCAGCCAGCCCTGCCCGGTCGCTGGCTTAGGCAGTGACCTGGCTGGGCTAACGCACGCGTGTAGCAACACTGTGTAAGTGAATTAAAATTCACTTGCATAGTATAAATGCTAATTCACTGAAACCATGCGAGAAGAAGAAGTCGATTACCTGATCTGCTAGAGGCGATGGAAACGATGGCGAAGCTCTGGCTGACCGACACTACCTCCTCTCCTCTGCTTCTTCTTCTGCTTTCCTTTGCTTCTATGTCCACCGTCTGCTTGCGTCCTCCAGCAGATTTTAGAGGATGAAAGGATCAACAGTGAAGATGCCGGTTTGCTATGGATGTTAATTGTTGAGTCTTCTTTTGTTTTTCTTATTGTAGGGATAAAAAAATGGCAGGGACAATCCTTGTTTGTGTGTATGCTGCCCTTTTTGTTCCTTGCTCTCTACGTGTTGCTCTGTGTTTTTTCTTTTCTGGTTTTTTCTTTGGTTTTCTTGGTTTTTTCTTCCTCCAGTTTTTCGTCCCCCACTGCCAGTTCACCTCTCCTCCCTGCCTCTGCTCTGTTCTTTTTTTTTTTTTTGCGTTTTTGGCCCCTGTTTCCTTCTGGTTCTCGACCCCTGTTTAGCCGGTTCACCCCCCGTTTTCCCCCTCTTTTCCCCTGCTCTGCTCTACCTTTTATAAGGCCAGAGAACTTCAAAAACCACTACCTCCTCGAACAGGATCGTGGTAGAAGACATGGTCACGATTGGGATCGGATGCACTGTGGATTTCCCAGTTGAATCAGCCGCCATCCACGCGAAACAGAAGGGATAATGAACAGTACTACAAAACGGCACCGTATGACTATTTTCACTTTGGTCCCTAACGTTTTAATCTTAACAAATGGGACCTTAAACAGTCATAAAGAATTTTTTTTAATTGTGCCCCTTGGATAAATTTCAATTGAATCCTCGGTTAAATACCATTTACACAATAGTCTTGGAATTCTGGAATATTTAATTTGATCCTTGAATTATAATTTTTTGTAATTTTACTTTTAATTAGCTCTAAATTTTATTATTTCTTCAATTAAGTTGCTGGTTTCTTTAATTAATTAAATCAAAGTTTAATTAAGTCTATAAACTTATTAATTCTTTAATTAAGTCCTTGATTTTATTAATTAAACTAATCTAAAATTTAATTAAATTCCCAAACTTATTAATTCTTCCATTTTTGACCAATTGACTCTCAATTTTGATAATTTCAACCCTTAACTTTGAATTTGTGTTGTCTTAAACTCTATTTTCAACTATATTTAATTTGTTCAAAATTTGGGTTATAATAGATGCCTTCTCTTTATAATATTTACGATGCAAAGTCATTGGAAATTTTTATTTTTATTTGGTTTTTTGTAGTAAATTTATAAAGAAAAGTAGACACAAAAGAAACCTTTGCTTTTCTAAGAGTTCTAAAAATTTCAAAAACTGTAGATTGGCATATGACTTTTTAAGAGAGAACAAGTCATTTGGAAGATGACCCATTGTTTTTTTTTGTTTTTTTTAAAATGAATCAAATTATTTTGGACAACCTACCCGATGATAAAAGAACGCGAAGAATTTCACTTGTGGTCTAATTTTCTAAGCTACCTGCTGGATAGGAAGAAGAAATGTGAAAAAGATTTCTCAAGTGGTCTAATTGTTTCAGGTAATCTGCCCGATGATAAAATGCAAGGAAATTGGCAAGTGGTCAAATTGTTCTAGGCGACCTGCTCGATATTTGAAAAATATGAGGATTTTTCAAATTGGTCATATTGTAATGATTTGCTTGCCCAGTGAAAAAATATAAGGATTTTTTAAAAGTGGTCACATTGTAATGGGTTACCAGCCTAATGGAAAAAATACGAGAATTTTTTAAAATTGATCACATTGTAATGAGTCACCTGCCCAGTGAAAAAATACGAAGATTTTTTAGGATGATCACATTATAATGGGTTACCTACCCAATGAAAAAATATGAGGATTATTCTAAAGTGGTCACATTGTAATGGGTCACCTGTTCAGTGAAAAAATATAAGGATTTTTCAAAAGTGGTCACATTATAATGGGTTACCAGCCTAGTGGAAAAAGATACAAGAATTTTTCAAAAGTGATCACATTATAATGGGTCACCTGCCTAGTGGAAAATACCGAGATTTTTCAAGATGTTCACATTGTAATGTGTTAACTACCCAATGAAAAAAATATGAGGATTTTTCAAAAGTAATCACATTGTAATGGGTCACCTGTCAAGTCAAAAAATATAAAAAAATTTCAAGGGACAACATGATAGGGCTCGAAGGCGCACTATTTAAGAGATGGAAGCTCAAGGGAAATGAGGGCTCAAGGGCGCACTCTAAAAGAGGTAAGTTTAGGAAACACACTATCTTGGATGGTCAAAAGCTTGACAGTGCGCTCAAAAGAGGTGAGGTCTTGAAGGCACACTCAAAAGAAGGTAGGGTAGGAAACACACTACCTTTAATGGTCGAGGGCTCAAAAGCACATTTAAAGCGGAAATGAGAGCTCGAAGGTACACTCAAAAGGAAATAAAGTGAGGGCTCGAAGACGCACTCAAAAGGAGATGAGAAAAAAATACATAGATTTTTTCAGGTGGCCTAATTCTCGTGGGTGACCTGCCCAAGTTAAAAATTTCTCAAAAGTGAAAAATTTTCAAAAGTATTTTCAATTTTGGCCTTTTTTGAGATGGCCTTCCTTGTGATGGATCCCATTGAAGATCTAGTTTGTAAAATTTACAAAATGCATTGTTCAATGTTTTAAAGTTAAATGATATGTATGTATATTTGTCTGATTTGAAATATAGACCCTTATTTCTTCTAAATCTTTTCGTTGCTTGGTTGGTGAGATTTTACTATCTGATTTGAGCTATTTTTATCGCTTGGCTTCTAGCCTACTCGAATTGGCCCATGTAAGTCTTTTTCCAGATTTGTTTACATAACTCAGCCTTTGTGGTGCCCATCAGGCCCACTTGCTTGCTAAAGATTTTCTGTCTTGTCAAATAATTTTAGAGGGTCATTCATTACTCCTTGTCTCACTGCTAAAAATATTCGGTGTCACTTACTGTAAGGATCAAATTGTCTTTTAAAATTCCCCCTTGACTTATTGAAGGAAATTACCAACTCTTTTTCTAAAATTTTTCCTTCTAAACACAATGTTGCCCCCTTGTCTTGGTCATTGCCCCCAAGTGTGCTCTGTTAGCGATTTAGACAAATAATGGTTTTAAGAGACCAATCTCTCATTTGTTTTTCTTTTTTTTTTGGTGAAGCAATATGGGTCGAGAATAAAGCTTGAAATCTTGATCTTGTATTATGAAAACAAAAATAATTTTGATGTGAACCTAAAATAATTTGCTTTTGAAATCTTGCAACTCTTTGGTTATTTTCTTTCTTGGAAAAAAGATTATTTGCTCTTGTGTTTTGGCAATAAGGTCTTCATGAAAATACATCATGAGGTGACTTTTTATTTTTATAGGTTTTCAAAGTAAAGGGCTCGAGAAAAAAAAAGCTCGAGGTTTTGTTTGAGAAAAACTTGTCTCTTTAGTTAACATTTATTTTTATCAGCATGAATAATAATGAGAAGTTTGTTCTTGATGTCATGAATCTTATGAAAAACTATTCTTTGCATTTTGAGAGCACTGTTTATTGTTTCAAGTTGCTTGCTGGCTTGATTAGAAAGGACTTCTATAAGCACGTAACATAGGCTGTGGTTTTTACTATGAAAGAAAAGGATTCATAAGGCTCAAAAAGTGTTTCAGGGTTTTAAAGACTGAGGATCACTATCAGTAGTTCGACTTTTGATGTCGTTCATCTTTTCTTTTGTAGCTCTTTTTTGGTTTTGCCCTCTTTTTTTCTTTTTACTTTTTCATTGCTTTGTTAGAGCATACTCAATTTATCTTGGTTATCACTTTTGTCTTGTGATTTAGGCATGCCCCCTAGCATTTGAGTTTCATGGGTTTTTTTGCCTTTTGGCTTTCTCACGACTTTATTATCTTTCTTGATCATTGAAATTTCACTTGCCTCCAGTGTGGAGTGTGATCTTAGTCGGGATTTTTCATGAAAGAAAATTTATTTAAGCTCAAAAGGGATTACAAGGGATGTATTTATTTTAGAACATGAAAGGAATAACAAAGATGACTTTTTTTCTCATTTCAAGCATAAGTAGCTATGATCAATAAACTTTAACCTTATCTAGTGTGATGGTTTAGTCTTTGAAAAGAGGTGCATTTCATGAGTAATGAGCAACGAGTTCACTACATATCATTATTCATATATTTAAAAACACATGTTTCAAGAGTCATGGGTATAGGTGTTTATTCATTTCTTCTTTTTATATAAATATATATTCTTTGATTTATAATTTAGTCACCTCAATGATGGAGTTGCTTGATTCACTTGTCATTCTACAAGTAGAATGTCAAAAATATAATTTTGGAATAAATATCAAATTATTTTTTAAATCAAAATGCAAGATCAGATTTTCAAAACTCCAATGGAAAAACTGATTTTCGTAAAAAAGATGAATTGCATCTATGAGATCATGCAAGGCTTCAAAGATGTATTTGTGAGTCTTTATAAGAAGACTCTCTTAGAAAAATGAATAACGCTTGGTTATCAACATGATTGAATGACAAACTCATTATTTCATTGAAACTTTGAAAAAGAAGTTCAACAACAAAGAATTTATGACAACATCTTGGGCTATGAATACTGGTATGATAACACATAAAAGGGCTAAACATTTAGCGATCATTGATTAGAATTTCTAGAATCATTCATTCTCCTTGACAAAGGCATCTTTTCAACAGTTAGTTGAAGTCATATGTAGACCATTCTCTACATGGTTCAACCCCGATCTTTCTAGGTTATTGATTACTTTGACACTTCTACACTTGGGATAAGACATCAACTCTTTGATCGTGTCAACTACCGATATATTTTGATGAATATTTCTTATGGATATTACGTATAAACGTGTTACCTTTTAATGGAAATAGAATTTGCTTTATTTAGAGTTATAGAACTACAAATATGAACAAAATACCAATGCAAGGTCATACTGCAAACTACCAGACATAATTGTTGTCTAACTTCAATTATGTTTAAGAGTTGCTATCAATGTATTTTGATGAATATTTCTGATGGATATTGTATACAAACATGTTACCTCTCAATGAAAATAGAGTTTGTTTTAGTTGGAGTTATAGAACTGCAAATATGAACAAAATAACAAGGTAAGATCATGTTGCAAACTACTAGATAGAATTATTGTCTTATTTTTAATTATGTCTGGGAGTTGCTACTGATGTATTTTAATGAATATTTATTATGGATATTGTATATAAATGTGTTACTTTCAATGAAAATGGAGTTTGCTTTATTTGGAGTTATAGAACTCCAAATATGAACAAAATACCAAGGCAAAGTCATGGTGCAAACTACTAGATAGAATTGTTGTCTGACTTTCAATTATGTTGAGAGCTGCTACTAATGTATTTTGATGAATATTCCTCATGGATATTATGTATAAACATTTTACCTTACAATACAGACACAGTTTGTTATATTTGGAGTTATAGAACTCCAAATATAAACAAAATACTAAGGTAAGGTCATGTAGAAAACTATTGGACAGAATTGTTATCTGATTTCCAATTGGATTTGAGATTTAATATTAGTAACTTATGATACATGTTCCTTATACGAATTATATATAGATGTGTTAGCTTTAAATTGAAATAAGTTTCCCTTTATTTAGATTTATGGAACATAAGATATAGAAGAAATGTTAAAGGTTATGGTGATAGGTTATAGGATACAATTGTCTATTAACTTCTAAATGGATTTAAGGTTGTGAATGATATAATTTTTGGGAGCCATATTCCTAAAAGTTGTGCTTGAAGGTGTTAACTTTTATGAGGAAAAAAAACCCTCTTGAATTAAAGCTTGAGAACTTTAGTTTACTAGAAACCATAGATAAGCTATACTACAAAGCGATGGACAAATTTGTATGTGAGAAATAAGTGACTTTGGACATATTAATGATTTATATGAGTAGCTCTTCTAAAACATAGAAGATGTAGATGTTAACATTCTAAAAACCCTTATATATAGGGCTTTGTGAAACATAGACACTAAAAATTATCAATAAAAAACTGAGTTGGGTGGATGCTTGAGCTTTAATACATTAACCTTATAAATGTGCCTAGTATATGTATGTATGTTATGATAGGACAAATGGACATGCATGAAATATATCATATATACAATAAATAAATGCAGATTTATTATACATAATGACTTGATGGAAACATAACTTAAGACTTCTCTATGAATCAAGAGAAACGATGAGGATTGGATCTTAGATTAAAGAAGGCCATGACACAGGAAGTAGGTAGGTATATCACACCTCTTCTTTTCAATTCACATCCAATTAATAGTAGGCTACATATTATATACTAAAAAAAAAAAGAAATTTAAATGGATTATGCGAACTGCATGATTAGTTACAAGCTGTTGGTTGATGGTAAATAATTGTTAAATTGAAACTAGGAAGAGAAGTAAATAATAATAATAATAATAATTACCATAGTATTGATGGTTAAAACTCTGTTATAAAGATACTTAGTGGCATAACAAAAATTACAAATAAAACTTGACAACTATAGTAAAAAAGTTGAAGTGTGATAGTGGTTTTGATATTTACTTACTATAATGACTAACTAAGAAAATGATACGGTTGGATGTTTAGTTTCTAGAGGATGGAAACTAAGGTTAAAGTGATAATACTTAGTCGCCGAAAGATTAATGACTATGGAATTGGTGAAGCTAATACTTCATCATCAAAATATCGATGATTAAGGAAGCAAATTGCAAACATGAAATATTTGATAAAATTAGCTTCAGCTAATGGCATCCAAGTTAGGATGGTCGGGAACATTTGATCAGATTAGTTGCAGCTAACGGCATCCAAGTCAGATGGCCGTGAATATTTGATAAGATTAGCTTCAGCTAACGACATCCAAGTCGGGATAGCCGAGAACATTTGATCAGATTAGCTGCGGCTAATGGCATCCAAGTGGGATAGTCAGGAACATTTGTTTAGATTAGTTGTGGTTAATAGCATTCAAGTCGGATGGTCAACAACATTTGATAAGATTTACTTTGGTTAATGGCATCCAAGTAAGGATGGCTAAGAACATTGACAGGATAAGCTTTGGCTAATGACAACCAAATTAGGATGGCTAAGAGTTTTTAAAAGAAAGCAATGAAAAGGTTTTTAAATAGGATGATTAGAATTGATTAATGAGTTAATTGACACTAGTAATATCCAAATTAGGATTGTTATAAATACCTAAAGAGATTATTGAAGGTTAGGATTAATGAGGTCATATTGAAACGATAAAGAAATTGTAAAAATATATGAGACATTTATCATGTAATGCTCCATACTTTCATATGTGATTATAGTTACTTTCCTATGATTTGTGACGTAAAAATATAAATAATGTTTTTCCCAGTTCTCATATACAAGTCTACAAAAATTTCCATTGAAATTTCAGTAGTCTCCCCTATACCGGAAAGTCTAAAATTATCAACATAAACCCTATTTATAGTTTTAATATCTTAAATCTCATAATTCAATCATAACCTAATTATCCTGGGTCTCAATCCTACAAACATCATCATCAACATCACAACCATAATATATATAACATACATTGAACAACAAATATCATTATAGGGGAATAAATGAGATAAACATGCTTACATGAAGCATGATTATATGGATTTCAGAATTAAGTTCATCTATTCAAGTTTAAACATCAGTTATATAAATTAAGTTATGTAAAAGTTATAATATTACAAAATATAAAAGTGTACTCCTTAGAACTTAGATTGCAAAAAGTGAACATAAGCTAGGATCTACCCCTATCGTGCATGCGATGATCTTAGAACAAAATACATATTATTAAAACATGAAAGTCATAATAAGATAGCAACACAAATATCCAACAATTTAAAAAGACAATCATGCATTCATATTTTATTCACTTCTCCCTTTTGGTTTTCATTGGAAACTCTTTCTCCTTCAATTACTAAAAATCGTTTCCTCTTTCATTATCAACCTCTATTCAAGATTTTATAAGATCAACCATGATCATTTCTGTTTAACACATTATCAATACTTATTTCACTAGTATCATCATCACCCCGTAGTAGTCGATGCAAAGTGATCCCTTTACCTGGGATCCTACATATACTAAATATATGCTAACCAATACATATTGATCCCTTTACCTGAGATCCTACATACACTAAATATATGCAAGCCAATTTATGTTGATCGCTTTACTTGGGATTCTAATATACACTAAATACATGCTAGCCAATATATATTGATTATCAATATATGATGATCCCCTTACTCGGGATCCTAACATACACTAAATGTATACTAGTTGAAACACATATTACACTTCTTATATTTTCTTTATTAGTGGTACTCCAATCCTTTGGTAATGTATAGGGTAGTTCCCCTTGAACACACACATACATTTAGAATACTATCTGAAATAACATCATCACATCAACTTTCATCATTTCACATAATATCTAATATTGTAAATTTACATCTCACATTATTAATATATTAAAATCTTAAATTTAACTAAAAAGCTTAGGTGAGGATCTCTTACCTGCAATAAAAGCTCTAATCTTGCTCCCTTATTATTGTTGTTGAACTACGCCTATGGTCTCTCCTGCAAATCACAAGTTTACCTCATAAATTTTCCTTACTTAAGAATATGTTTTATAATAACCATATCAATAACTAATAAAACTTTTTTTCAATCATTTTTTAATATTTGAATTGTTACTATCTAAACCTTGAACTGTTATTGTCCGACTCCTCTCAGATTTTTAATTATATCTAGAGTTATAAACCTCTGTTTCAAGTGAGATTAGTGTTGTTGAAAAGCTAAAACAAGAGGCTACAAGTGCTTTGAGAAAGAAGAACCCAATTCTGTCTCTAAGATAGTAAAAAATTTTCATCAATAAACATTGGACTGTTATCGTTCAACTATTACTATCTTGATATTGAACTATTATTGTTTGACCTCTCCTCAGATTTTTAACTAAATTCAAAGTTATAAAACTCCACCTCAAGCAATATTGGTCTCGTTGGAAAGGTAAGACACGAGGCTATAAGTTCTCTAAAGGAAGGAGAACCTAGTTCCGCCTTTAAAACAGTCAAAATTGCTCATCAATAAATATTGGACTGTTATTATCCAATTGTTACTGTCTTGATATTAAACTATTACTGTCCAACCTCTCCTCAGATTTTTAACTATATCTAAAGTTATAGAACTTCATTTCAAGTGAGATTGGTTTTGTTAAAAAGTTAAGACATGAGGCTACAAGTTCTCTACAGGAAGGAGAACCTAATTCTACCTCTAAGACAGTCAAAATTGCTTATTAACAAACTAGTGACAATGTACATGTCTAAAAGAAAGAGAACCTAGATCTGCCTCTAAGACAGTAAAAATTGTTTATCAACAAACTGGTGACAATGTACATGATATGAAGGAGAACAATATATCCAAATATCATTTTGATCCAACGGTGGAAGGTGGAGTTACAGCTGTCGGATATTCTGCCATCAATATGTCTTCTTTCCAACCTCTCTCTAACCTCTCTCTTGCTCTTGCAAGTCACTTCAAGAGAGAAAATAAAATGATATTTATCATTCTATCATCTTGTTAATTGCACATTTATCCTCACCCCCTTTTTATCATTTGTACATAAACTCCCAACCTTTTGTTCTTTGAATAATGACATTTCTTGGTCTTATGTATTCATTTGTCCTTATAAATATTTTTCTTTTCAACAATTCAGTAGTATATTCACTTTTCATTTCATTAATTTCACTATTTTTATCTTGACTTAGGTTTCTTTAATTTCATTTACCCAATTTTACTATTAGTTAAATTTCTCATATTTTAACAACCCAGAAAAATTATAACTGAGGGTTTACATGTCATAAGTTAACTATATGCATTGTACTTGGATTTAAATGTCGTAAGTTAACTATATGCATTGTACTTGGATTTCATTAATACTCCCTCAAATTTTAAAACATGTTTATGAATTTGATGTTGTAACAAGACCTTCATACACTCAAGTTGCTTAATAGTCTTTTAAGGTAGTACTTTTATTAAGGATATGTAATGTAACAAAATAAAGTATTAGTAGTATGAACATATTATGCCATTTTGTGTAAATTGTAATGTATTGAATCTTAATCTATATAAATGTAGTAAGTTGAAATTTTCATATATTATTTTAATTGAAATCCTTCGGTTTATTTAAATTCTATTTATATAATTTATGTCAAGTATAAATTGAATAAGTGACATACTTACTGATAGTAGAACTTATATCAAGAAGTATATTGATTGGATGACATATTGAGATGTATTGATGATCGAATGGTATTATAATAGTATAGTTGATAGCTTGGTATAGGCTATATACAAAGGTGACTCTGCTAAAATTTTAGTAGAATATAAAAAAAATTCACACCAAATTTTTCAATGTATTCAAAAAATAAGATATTAAAATTTAGGGTCATTACAATATATGGTTAGTAGGAAGAAATTTTAGGTAAGGTTTTATATAGAGGAAGCTCTCTGAAATTTTATTAAATTTAGATGAATTAAACTCGTTTAAGTTAGATTTCACATCCATATTTTTGAACTTATGTATGAAAATAATTTTGAATGTTGTGATATACAATAGAAAAGATCCCCATAATAATGTATGAAATGATAAGGCAAACAAAATCTTATTGGAAAAGGGAAAATGTGAAGGTGGTTGGGAAAGTGTAGGAAAAACATATCATAATTAGACAAGTGTCAAACAATTGACAAATTTTATATTTGAAATTATAATCTTAAATTTTCAAATCTCATATATATTTAACAAATATTTTTACAATGTGTTTCTTGATTTATTATATAATGCCCACAAATATAGAAAAACCCATGTTAACATTTATGATGTCGAGGTATGGAAAAAGTATAAATTGAGTCATGTCACAAAGAATAATTAGGTGAAGTTTCAAAATATTATGGCATCAAAAGAATTTAAAAGGCAATCACAATCCAAGTTGCAAAACTGAAACAAAGAAAGACATGATCTTGTAAGCAAGTATATTGATGGATCGCTTTTATTTATCAACAATGCAAATCCCCTAATATGGTTTTTAAATTATTTTTTTTAATTTTTAATTGATTTTTTATATGTTTAGATTTTCTTACAATTCTTTTTTGGTGGAACAACTTTTTGGGTGTGAGCCTGATGAAGTTACATGAGGAAACTTATATAATAAAGGTAGATGGGGAGAAAGAAGTGAAGAAGTTTGTAGATAGAAGAGCTGACGTGTTCATTGTAATTTTTTTTTTTAATTCTTGTGATTTTTATAATTTTTTTAATTATAAATGACATTTTTTAGGAAACATATAATGGCTGACGAAAATTAGCTGGTACATTTTATGTTTTTGATGCCAGTATTCCGTTGGCATTTCTGCCGGCATTACAAATTATCGAAAATGCCCACGAATAGTAAATCCCTGATAAAACTTTTTTTTGATGATGTCTTTACATCTGGAAATCCATCGATGATGTAAATGGCTAAGGAAATGGTGTTTGCTCGCCGACGGAATATTTTGTCAGTGTTTTTAAATTTTTTGTTGGTGTGTGTCGGTCACATGCTAAGGTGGCGACAATTTCCATTCAGTTTTCATTTTTTCTGGGAACAATCTATGTAGATCAAAAGTTTAGAACAATATGATTGGAAAAGGCGCTTCTACAGAGTCCAAATAATTTGTCGAGGTCTGTTGGGAATTTCGACCGGTGATGTTCTGATACTTGCTCATAGGAGAGCCAAGCACACTGACACAATATTTAACGTGGTTCGGCAAAACCGCCTACATCCACGGGAGAAGTCAATATATTTAGAGATAGAGAAAGAATACAAAACAAATACATGGAGGAGGAGGATTACACCCTCTCATACTCAACTCTCAACTCTCTTTGCTGCACTTGCAGCTGCTGCAATAGCAGCAAGGCTGCTGCCATTGCAGCTCTCTCTTCCATGGCAGCAGGGCTGCTGCCATTGCAGCTCTCTCTTCCTCTCTACTCTCTTCACATTTTCATAATTCTCTTCACTCATTTTGCTCTCTTGCATATGCCTCTATTTATAGGCATTCATGGAGGCTTTTCTTCAACAAAGGTGGCTGCCAACTCCAACTCTTCTTCAACAATGGTGGCTGCCAACCTTTGACATCTTGGATGAGTGCACATGGTTGGTGCAATAGCAAATGGTTGTTGCATATTAATGGCAACCAACCTAACAGGGTCGTCTTTACTTCATAGAGATTCTAGACGAAGGATTATTCATAGAGATCTGAAGCCATGTAACATCTTGTTGCAAGACTGGATGAATCCAAAAATTTCAGACATGGGACGACCAAGATCTCTGGTGGCAGAGAAGATCAAGAGAATGCTATTGAGTAGACTTTTCTTTCCTATTTTCTACTGTATTGAAGTATCAAAGGTTTGAGCTAAGAAACAATTTTTCTTATGGAGTGGTTTACATGTCCCTTGAATATTTATGGGAATGGCTGTTTTCAAAGACGTCAAAGGTTTTTTAGCTTTTGATGGAGGAAAAAAAGTCCAAAGATTGCTACAATAACTGGCTGAAGTCTGTAGGGCCACATAAGGTCGAATAAAAAGATTTCAACTACGCCATATATAAGCTTGGCACCTAAAATATTATATCATGGTGATGCATTATCAATGTGATGATACAGCAACGTCTTTAGACCGGACAGGCTCTTCAGACTTCTTCAGTATAAATTGCCTCTTTCTTAGAAACATAAATATTGCAGGCAAATTCAAAATAGACCAAGTGCGAATAAAGCTACTTTCAAATAAGAATGTCAAGAGCTTCTTGATAGTGCCTACCAGGAACATGTCAATGAAGGTGAGTCAAGTGTATGTATTGTGATAATATCCTATAAAAATAAAAATGCTATCGATCTCGCAAGCTAGTCGACCAGGTCCATCCTGATGAAATATCACTATTTTAGCACTTTCTTTATAGATGGAAATTTACAGATAACGTAAAAATTTATGACTTTTGATTGCTTAACTGAGTTTCTATTTGAAATATAACCTCATGACTGGGAACAAAAAGAACATGAAGAGAGATATTCTTCTTCATGGAATTCTTTCTCTGAACAGTCATGAAGTCATTTGTTAGTCTTCCATTCTCATCAATAACAAGTATGGGACTCGGCAACTGCGAAGTTGCAGTAGCTGTTCTTCTGTTTCTATCGTGTTCCTGTTCAGTTTATGGTGAAGCAGGAGATACCATTACTCCTTCTCAACCCATCAAAGATCCAGAAGCTATAGTCTCTGCCGACAATAAGTTCGAACTGGGATTTTTCAGCCCAGTTAATTCAACATATCGATTTGTCGGAATATGGTATTGTAATATATCAGCAGAAACTCAAGTACTCTGGGTGGCCAACAGAAACAACCCAATCAACGATTCTTCTGGGATGATGACAATATCTGAAGATGGAAATCTTGTGGTTTTGAATGGTCAGGAAGAGGTTCTGTGGTCGTCAAATGTTTCAATTGGGCTCTATCAGACAACTGCACAGCTTACTGATGATGGAAACCTTGTTTTGAAAGCTGGACCGAATGGAAACCTTGTATGGCAAAGTTTCCAGCAGCCTATGGATACTTACATACCAAAGATGACACTTAGTTCTAACGCAAGAACTGGGAAAAAGACACTGCTAAGGTCATGTAAAAGCTCATCTGATCCTTCTGTTGGAAATTTCTCTGCTGGTCTCAATCCATTAGGAATTCCTGAGTTCTTCATCTGGTACAATGGTCGTCCATTTTGGCGTAGTGGTCCATGGGGTGGTCAGAATTTTATTGGAATACCAGGAATGTATTCTTCTGTGTATTTAAAAGGATTTAGTGTACAAGAAGAAGCAGATGGCACTTTCACTCTTAGTTTAATTCAAGACCCAGTTATCCGTGCAACGTATGTTGTGACTTATAATGGAAAATTTATAGAACAATACTGGGATTATGAGAAGGGAGGTTGGGAGTATACCTGGGAAGCTCCATCAACTGAGTGTGATATTTATGGCAAGTGCGGGCCATTTGGAAGCTGCGATGCACAGAATTCACCTATCTGCACATGTTTAAAAGGGTTTGTTGCAAAAAATAAAGATGAATGGAACAGAGGAATTTGGACTAGCGGATGTGTTAGGATGACATCTTTGCAGTGTGATGGAATACAAAATGGTAGTGAAGTGGGAAAAGATGGGTTTATGAAGCTAGAGATGATGAAGGTGCCAACCTTTGCCGAGTACTGGTCATCTCCGTCATCCGAACAAGAATGCAAAGATGAGTGCTTGAGGAATTGTTCTTGTGTCGCTTATTCATATTATAATGGTTTTGGCTGTATGGCATGGACAGGAAACTTTATTGATATACAAAAGTTCTCTGAAGGAGGGACAGATCTGAACATTCGCCTGGCGTATACAGAACTTGGTAATAATAATAATATTTTCTGATTTCCTTTCACTAGTGTTTCGTTTATCAGATGTGCATAACTAGTGTAGATACATCGAGTTCTGTATCAGGAAGAGAAAATATTGATAAGTTTTTTCATATTTCCATTATACTTTTCTTAAATAACCATCAGTACAATTTTTTAGTTGCAGATAACAAGAGAAACATGAAAGTAATCATCAGTATGTCAGTGATTGTAGGAGCCATAGCTATCTGCATCTGTGTGTTTTTTTCTTGGAAGTGGATGGCTACACATAGAGGTAATATGCTACGTCGTATTAGCTTACTGGACTTCTAAACTTAACCATTTTTACAAGAAAAGAAGAAAACAATTCTCTAATAATAACGATACTTCCACTTCAATTCAGAAAGGAATTTGATAAGTGCGGAGACCTTATCGTCAGAAGCTCAAGAAACAGTTTTTGATGGAAACTTGCCCGAAAACATCAGGGAAGCTAAACTTGAACCATTCTTCAAATTACAAATTCTTGAAACTGCTACAAACAACTTTGACATATCCATGAAGCTTGGGCAGGGCGGCTTTGGTGCAGTATACAGCGTAACTCTTCTCAACTAAAGGTTCTTTACAGTTATTTAGAGCAAATAGGTATTTATCAGTTTGATATGACATTGCAGGGAAAATTGCCAGATGGACAGGAAATAGCTGTGAAAAGACTTTCTAGAACTTCTGGTCAAGGGCTCGAAGAGTTTATGAATGAAGTCGCGGTGATTTCTAAACTCCAACACAGGAATCTTGTGAGACTTCTTGGTTGCTGTGTTGAAGGAGAAGAGATGATGTTGGTTTATGAGTACATGCCGAATAAAAGCTTGGATGTATTTCTCTTTGGTTAGGGCTACAGCTCTGCTTTGTTTAGCTACTACTTTTCTTGACTCATTTTCAATTTCATAGATCATAAGTTTCAAGCAGGAGAAGCAGATCGCTACTTTTCTTGACTCATTTTCATTTGCCCTTGTTTTCTCATGATGTTTTCTGGATACAATCTGTTTAGATGCACTCAGGAAAGGACAACTAGATTGGAAAAGGCGCTTCCACATTATTAATGGAATTTGTCGAGGTCTTCTTTACCTTCACAGAGATTCTAGACTAAGAATTTTTCATAGAGATCTGAAGCCAAGTAACATCTTATTGGACCACGAGCTGAATCCAAAAATTTCAGACTTTGGAATAGCCAGGATTTCTGGCGGCAATGAAGTGAATACTACCAGGGTTGTAGGAACCATGTAAGTATTTTTATTTTTTTTTCACTCCTATGACTGTTTCTCTAATTTGAGCTCAGAAAGCTGTTATGCTTATGCAGTGGCTTTATGTCCCCTGAATATTTAATGGAAGGAAGATTTTCAGAGAAATCAGATGTGTTTAGCTTTGGAGTTTTGTTGCTGGAGATCGTGAGCGGGAGAAGAAACGCTCATTTTTATAGCAATGAGCATGCTTTGAGTCTTGTAGGATTTGTATGCCTGTCCGCCACACTGTCTGAGATACATTTGGAAAGCACCTTTCAATTTCTGATACTATTAAACGTGCAAACTCTTACTTGTATGATTGTATCAACATTTGCAGGCTTGGAAACTGTGGAATGAAGGTGACATTGCAGCTTTGGTCGATCCTACAATATCAGATCCATGTTTTCAGGTGGAGATATTCCGATGCATGCATGTTTGTCTGCTGTGTGTGCAAGAATTGGCGAAAGATAGACCGGCCGTGTCAACTATCATTTCCATGCTAAATAGTGAAATTGTGGATCTTCCCACTCCAAAGAAACCAGCATTTGTTGAAAGGCAGAGTTCCTCGGGTACAGAGTCCTTTCCTCAGAGCCAGAAGATAAATTCCATTAACAATGTGACAATTTCTGATCTTAAAGGCCGATAGAGGTCAGAACATGTTTACTTTTCTGTTTGATCATTCTGAAATGTTATATAACATTACATTGCTTGGAATGACTTGGTAAGATTGACATCAGAAAGTTACTTTTGTGGTATTTGTATTCTACTTCCATATTAAAGAAAATAAGAAAACTCGGAATGTTGACAAAATGCTCGAAATGACGGCTTCTGTACCTCCGTTACGAAAAGATGTGTTTTCATTTAGAGAATCTCGGTCTGATTTACCTGCAAAAACAAAACACTGGAGCTTTGTCCACATGTTAGGTAGAATACGTTGCCACCGCCTTCACAGTTTGTGGTGCTATTTGGTTGAAGAACTTGCTGGCAGCAATGGGTCATTCAGCAGAAGACGATGACTATATAGGTGCATAACGAGGCAGCAATCAAACTAGCCAAGAATCCAGTACAACATGGGAGAAGCAAACACATCGGTATATTTCATTTTATTCGTGAACATGTAAAATAAAAGACAGTTGAACAAAAGTAATGTCAGCGGCAGATATTTTCACCAACCCAGAGTCTTTTGGAAGCTTTGTTAAGATAAGAGAAATGATTAGAACAAGGGAATTGCAGCTTGAAGGGGAGTGCAATTGGTTTCTACTATGTCTATATCTAAATTAGATTAGTTTCCAATTAGCTTTATCAGGATTGTTTAGATTAGTACGATTGTTCTTATCTTTAGCTTGTAATCTCCATGTATAAGGGTCATGAGAGCAGGATTCAGATTAACAATAATAAGGAAACTGCAAGTTTCTTCGTCAAAGCTGGGTTTGGCAGCTTGTTTACGAAACAGTTCATAACTATTAAAGATTATGGTCTTATATCATAATGTATAATAAAAACAATTCAATATATGAGCTCAATTATGTTAGATTGGTACCTAAAATATGCTATTATTGCACTGAAAATTTGTTTAAAAAACAGTCCTCATTATCATTGTGATGATATACAGCAAGTTCTTTTGACCTGCCTTTTTAGACTTCTTTGGTGTAAATAGCACTCGATGGTTTTAGAGTATAAATTTAATCATCACCCACGTAAATATTGCAGGCAGTGTCAAAATAGACCAACTAAAACAATAATTTTAAGAGCTTATAGGCAACACCTAACAGGAGCAGGTCAATCATCTGAGGCAGGTGAATGTCTTGTGAAAATATCATAGAAAAATAAAAATGTTATTTTCCAAGCTAGTTGATCAGGTTCATCCTGAATAAATTTCACTATTTTAATATAACAAGGTCAAAATTTTACAGTAAAACATAACCCTGCTTATGTAATATAACAGTGTGGTTAAACATTCTTTATCCAAGGAAAATAACAAAAAACATAAAAAAAATTCCTACTTTTAATTGCTAAACATAGTTTATCTTTGAAAAACAATATTTTGATTGGAATTAAGTAAAAGGACTGGAAAAGAAATATTCTTGTTCATGGCATCCTTTTTCTAAACTATCAGTTAGCCATTTGTTAGTCATCCATTCTCATCAATTACAAGTTATGGGACTTGGCAACTGCGAAGTTGCTGTAGCTCTTCTTCTGTTTCTATCGTATTCCTGTTCAGTTTATGGTTATGCAGTAGATGCCATCACTCTTCTCAACCCGCCAAAGATCCAGAAACTAGAGTACCTGCCGTAAATAAGTTCGAGCTTGGATTTTTCAGCCCAGCTAATTCAACAAACGATATGTCGGAATATGGTACAGTAATATATCAGTTGCAACTTAAGTACTATGGGTAGCCAACAGAAACAAGCCAATCAATGATTTTGTCACGACATGATCCCTGGATTCATGACTTGCAGATAAACAAGGTCCTCTATCTACGTTTTTTATCATATACGAACCTAAACTTGCATATAAATTTTTTTCTATGTAAATCGGAGGACTAAGTAGCATTTGCTATCATAATTAATTTCATAATAAATTTGCTATCATAATTACTTTCATAATATGTATTAACATCTTAATACAATCCTTAATATAGATTCAGCGAATATGGAGCATTTGACTAGACATAACATAATAGCATTAATTATAATAAAAAAACTTGGTTCTAGAAGTCCAAAAAAAAAATAACCTAATAAAATAATGTTATACGCCTAAAAATAATAAATAATAAAAAAGTAAATTTAGCAATACATTGAGTAAATAATATTTAATATATATTTATAATATAATACAACAATAAGTAATATATACAAGTTTGGCTTCTGTTTTTACAAGTGAGTTTCACAAGTAGTCATAATAAGAAATATCATGAGGTAATACTCATCATAAAATTAATATACAATAAACATGACATTTTAAAATATGAAAAGATTAGCCAATCACATGTTGGTGACTTCCCCTGCCAGCTATGATTTAAAATTATAATATATACAAAGTCTAACATTTCCATGTTAGTACGACTATTCTGACCAGAAGAGTAGTTGGAGCTCCCTAAGAACCCTTGTCTATTCAAACTCCAGCCTTTCACTGTATCCCATGCATTGAACTTACCTATTCAAACCTTGTAAGCTCAAAAATCTTTTTCATGTTTTAATGATGTTGTGCTGTGGCTATATGGGCTCCTCATGAATATGCAATGGAGGGTAGATTTTCGGAGAAATCAGATGTCTTCAGCTTTGGGGTTTTAGAGATTGTAAGCGGTAGAAGAAATGCTACTTTCTATTGGAATGAGCAAGCCTTGAGTCTTTTAGGATTTGTATGTCCATACAACTCAATGCATCATAAGTCATATGTAAAAGCTTGAATTTTCGTTTCCGACAAATTTTAAACTGCGACATGCTTATTTCTATTACTATTTCGCTTTGCAGGCATGGAAATTATGGAATGAAGGCAACATTTCAGCTCTAGTAGATCCCGTAATATCCGATCGAAGTTCACAGAAGGAAATATTTAGATGCGTACATGTTGGCCTACTGCGTGTTCAAGAGCTTCCAAAAGATAGACCAACAGCATTTACTGTCATTTCAATGCTGAATAGTGAGATTTCTTCTGTTTCAACTCCAATGCAACCCCCATTTGCTGAAAGGAAACGCCACTTGCGTTAAGAGACATTACTTCATCAAAGCCATCAACAATATCCCAGTAATAATGTGACACTCACAATTGTTGATGGCAGATAATAAGTTCCTGTTTCAATTATTTTTCTTGTAACGTATGCTGCTAGATCGTGGATTATCATTGTTGAAATGTGCAAACGTTAAATGTTCTTTCTGTTCTGTATTAAGGCTGAATCCGAAAATCCGACATGCCTCTCGAAGAGTAATATGGGCTTTTCAAGGTATTTTACTTATCCACTGAGACAATCTTGTTACTAACTGTGCTTTGATTGGTTTTAATGATTGTTTACTAGCTTTCCATCATATTCAGGCGCATGTATAATTAGAAGCTAAATCTATGCTCTAGGTTACAGATAACATAGGGCATCCACGTAGAATCAGAAATATGAAACAAAAAGATAGGCAGTTAAAGACAAGATTGGAACCCCTTTAATAATGAAACGTGGAGAAATCTACAAGTGCTAAACCATAGTTCTATTGATTCCGATAGCTGGCACACTGGTTTCTCTTTTCTACAAATTTTTCACACGGTACTCATTTCAAAATTTTCCGCCTCTTTAAGTTGTTTTCCCTTCATGCTATATATTATACTAGTGATAGCAGAGTCCTCCCTCATGTATCACATTAGCATCTAGCAGGATTTTCTCAGTGTTGAAGTTCTAATAGGTTTTTCATGAGTATTGTAGTTCCCAAATCTCCTAAAAAATTAAATTGGAAATTTTAGATTGTAATTTGGGCATGGAGGTATTCTGATGTAGCAGCAGATTTATGAACAAGATTAATAGGAAAACTGTCTTGTTGCGACAAATGACTTGACTCGCAAAAACGAGAATACATAAATTTTGATTCTACCTTTGGATGGTGCTCAAATTTCACAACTAGATTTTATAGACCATGTTCTATAATGGATTTGCTGGCTATAATCAACTGTTCTGGAAAGCTTTCAGATTAGGAAAGATAGGTATGTATTCCACAGGCAGGGGTTGGTCGGATTAGATGTCACTACCTTATTTTGGACATGAAGTGTTTGTCGTACCTGAAGTGGATATACATTTATGGGCTTTCAAAAACCATCTAAAGAAACTATGTGCTCCTCCTGGCTGTGGAATATGGATAAGATGCATTTAGGTGGCTTTATAATCATAAATCCATCTACTTGCACTCCGGAACTTACATGTAATATTTGGTGCATGCATGCACCAAAACTGAAATGAGGTTGTCCTTCACAAGTGCTGAGGAGGAATTGAGATTGATGTCAACGTGGTCAAAACTCTTAGCATCAAATTCAGTTTTGTCGTTTTTCATGGATTCAATGGAAGCAACCAAGTTATTTCACCGAGCTTTATCGCATCCCGCTCTGGGACTAAATTGAATTCCAACTTGAGAAAAACAACCCAGAAGGGAAACCTTATGTTAGTCCCCCGATTATCTGCAAATTCTCAATGAGGTCTCCGTTATAGGTTTTGTTTTTTTTTCTAACTAGCATAAGAGTGGGGCAATCTTCCCGCTAATACTTTCGTTTTTCATAAAGTTTAGTTGCTCTGGCAGCAAGGCCCTTTGCTCACTAGTTCCAGCGGATTCTTTCAAAGACCTACAGCCCACTGAGGCAGAGATCGGAGTTAAGGAAGAAGGCTAAAATTAAGAGCCCCATCTGTTCACGAATCAGGAAACGTTCCAATTGCATCATGATCTACTGCTGATGGAAAATTGACACATTGCTGTACTCTTTAGACAAGTTGGGCACTGATAGACCCTGCTTTGTCTTCTTATATTCACAAGTCTTGATGGCAACAGGAGAGAACAAGAGAAAACATTAAATATAACAAATTGTGGAAGGATAGAACTTTCTTGCGCTGTTTAATGTTGGAAACTACCAATAGGCCTCCCTGGTCTATTTTGGCCTTTGTGATGAGCAGCCTCTTTCTTACGAAAGTCCCAATATAGGAAGTTTGAATGGATTTGGGAAGATATAGGAAGTTTGAATGGATTTGGGAAGGATATAGGATTAATGCAATCTGTGCGAAAACTGACACTGTTTGTACATTGAACTTTTGGCAGAAACGTCAATTCATCAACCCATGTAAGGACAGTACGCGGATAAGAACATGGCTGCCAATTGAGAAATTGAAGTAAATAAATAAGCCTCATAGGAAGCATCTCATGCTCATCATGAAGTAGAAATTAGAAGTTATGGGAATTGGCAGAGGCAAAATTTCAATAGCTCTTCTTCTCTTAGTATCTTCTCTTTGTGTAGAGATTATCAGTGCCATAGATACCATCACATCAACTCAAATCCTCAAGGATCCAGAGGCTATAGTCTCTTACGGCAGTATCTACAAACTGGGATTTTTCAGCCTTGTCAATTCTACCAATCGGTATGTAGGAATTTGGTTTAATGAAATTCCTGTGGTGACTGCCTTATGGGTAGCTAATAGAAACAAACCTCTCAATGACTCATCTGGAATTTTGACCATATCCGAAGATGGAAATCTTGTAGTTTTGAATGGGCAGCAAGAGATTCTCTGGTCAAGTAACGTTTCAAACTCTGTTTCAAATTCAAGTGCACAGCTCTCTGACACTGGAAACCTTGTTTTGCGAGATAACAACGGAGAAATCAAGTGGGAGAGCTTCCAACATCCTTCCGATACATTCTTTTCCAATATGAAATTAAGTGCCAATAAAAGAACGGGTGAGAAGATTCTTATAACATCGTGGAAAAGCCCTACTGATCCATCCATTGGAAGCTTCACTGCTGGTCTAAATAATCTAGGCATACCTGAGATGTTCATATGGAAGGATAATTATCCATATTTTCGGAGTGGTCCATGGAGCCGTCAGGTCTTTATTGGAGTTCCTTATATGAATTTTGCAACTGTTTATGGGCTCAATCTAGTAGATGATGGTGAAGGTATTATTTATCTAACTTTCACTTACGCTAATCACTCCTTGTCGAGCTTTGTGTTGACTTCAGAAGGGCAAATGGAGGAAACACGTTGGGAGGATGGCATGGAGGATAGGACTGTTCTATGGAGTATTCCACAATCGGAATGTGAATTGTACGGAAAATGTGGGCCTTTCGGAAACTGTAATTCACGGAAATCACCTATTTGCAACTGTTTAAGAGGGTTTCAGCCAAAAAACCCAGAAGAATGGTATAAAGGGAACTGGACTAGTGGTTGTGTCAGGAGGAAATCATTGCAGTGTGAGAGACTAAATAATGGGAGTGAAGCTGCAGGAAAGAATGATGGACTTTTGAAGCTAGGTAATATGAAGGTGCCGGACTTTGCTCAATGGTCTCCTTCGGATGAAAATGAATGCCGAAACAAGTGCTTGACAAATTGTTCATGCATAGCTTATGCATATTATTCTGGTATTGGATGTATGTCATGGAGTGGAGATGTAATTGATCTACAGGAGTTTTCCACAGATGGGGCTGATCTTTACATCCGCTTGGAGTATTCAGAATTAGGTAAATCTCTTTATCATCTGCCTGATTTCCTAGCAAGCTTATAATGATTTAAAGTCATTTGCTGTTAAGTTAATTCAAAGAGATCTGACTTGCAGATGGAAACAGTAGACAAAAAGTCATTGTCATTCTAACTGCTATTTTAGGAACAATCAGCATGGCCATGATCTGTGCTTTTTTGATATGGAGGCTCATGTCTAAACATAGAGGTAATAAGAATATGCAAATAAATAGAACTAAACGATTTGAAAAACATGCAATTTCAACTAAGACTTGCATCTTGAATCTAACTCAGCGAGAAAGGAAAGGGGTGAGAAGTTGCGTTCTGATAAGAACTTAACACATCAAACTTTTTTTGATGGGAACATGCCTGGAGACAGCATGGACCAAGTTAAACTCCAGGAACTACCTCTTTTCAGCTTAGAGAGGCTGACTTCCGCAACAGACAACTTTGATGCATCGAATAAGCTCGGTCAGGGTGGTTTTGGTCCGGTGTACAAGGTAATGCTGTTTCTCTAGTGGCGTTTATGGTTAATGAAATTGAACAGCTACATATAAAGTGGTGTGATTGTCTAGGGAAAATTGCCAGATGGACAGGACATAGCTGTGAAAAGACTGTCAAGAGCATCTGGGCAAGGGCTAGCAGAATTTATGAATGAGGTTGTTGTGATCTCTAAACTTCAGCATCGAAACCTCGTGAGGCTGCTGGGTTGCTGTGTTGAAGGAGACGAAAAGACGCTGGTCTACGAGTATATGCCGAACAACAGTTTGGATGCAATTCTTTTTGGTTCGAACTACTGCCCTTCCTATATGCTAACTGCATTACATGTGAATCAGATTACCTTCTTTGATCATTCATTTTTTAACCTTGCGTGATTTCGTTTGTTTCTTGCTTGAATATATATAGATCCACTGAGGCAGGAATCTCTAGATTGGAAAAAACGATTCAGCATCATTGAGGGAGTTTGTCGAGGTCTCCTTTATCTTCACAGGGATTCAAGACTAAGAATTATTCATCGAGATCTGAAGGCAAGCAACATTTTGTTGGACCAAGAACTCAAGCCAAAAATCTCAGATTTTGGAATGGCAAGGATATTTGGTGGCAATGAAGATCAAGCCAATACTGGAAGGGTAGTTGGAACCTTGTAAGAGCCCTTTGATTTTCTATATTCAAGTTCCTCCCTTTACAGCATCACATGCATTGAGCTCACCTATTCAAACCATGCAAGGTCAAAAATCTTTCTCATGTTTTAATTAATGATGTTCTGCAGTGGCTATATGGCTCCTGAATATGCAATGGAGGGTAGATTTTCGGAGAAATCAGATGTCTTCAGCATTGGAGTTTTGTTGTTGGAGGTTGTAAGCGGGAGAAGAAATACTAGTTTCTATGGGAATGAGCAAGCCCTGAGTCTCTTAGGATTTGTATGTCCCAATGCATCATAAGTCATATGTAAAGCTTGAATTTTCGTTTCTGACAAAATTTAAACCGCGGCATGCTTATTTCTATTACTACTTCGCTTTGCAGGCATGGAAATTATGGAATGAAGGCAACATTTCAGCTCTAGTAGATCCAGTAATATCCGATCCGAGTTCACAGGCGGAAATATATAGATGCATACATGTTGGCCTGTTGTGTGTTCAAGAGTTCCCAGAAGATAGACCAACAGCTTCTACTGTCATTTCAATGCTGAATAGTGAAATTTCTCATCTTCCAACTCCAATGCAGCCGCCATTTGCTGAAAGGAGACACCACTTGAATGAAGAGATATTACTTCATCAAATTCATCAACAATATTCCATTAATAATGTGACACTCACAGGTGTTGATGGCAGATAATGCAAGTTCATATTGGAAAAATTTTAAGCTTCATGGGCCGGAGTGAAACCTTGAGAAATCTGTGAGTGTTAAACTATAGTTCCACTGATTCTGATAGCTTGCACCCTGGTTTTCTCTTTTCTACGAAATTTCCCACCTCTTTAGTTGTTTTGAAGCATTGATTGCTTTGAAATTAGTTGAGAATCATATAGCAAGGGTGTATTTGAATTTTTGTGAATTTTAAAATATGAAGCAGAGGTCGCCTCATTCATCTTATTTTTTTTTTAATTCTAGGATGTAAGCATAATATGATCTTAAGTGCTATTTATTTCATTTAATTCTAGGATGTAACCCTAATAGTCATATTTTGAAAGATTATAAAATTATTGAGATTGATTTTCAAAAATCTGAAGAGTACTTTGGAATTGGAAGAAGCATGGCTTCCTCTCACGCTGAGAGGTCGACCCTATCATATGTTGAAAGGGGCTCATCCACCACAAGCATGATGAAAACGTTCGGCCCTACCATATTATTTTTTCTAATTAGTTTCATTTAATTCTACAATTGTTTTTAAAAAGAAATAATTTTTTTTATTTCTTTATAAGTTAGATTTCTTTTTTTATATATATAAGTTTAGAGGTTGTTTAGGAATATAGTTGCAATTATTATTTAAAATATTTTTTGTTTAAAAATATATTAAAATAATATTTTTTTTATTTTTTTTAAATTATTTTTTATATTAACACATCAAAATTATCAAAATTATCTGAAATCACTAATTTAAAAAAATAAAAAAAAATTATTTAAAAAAATACTTTTAAAAAGCAAAAAATAAAGTTCTATTTTATAGAATTTTAAAGTATTCATTTGTAATTAATTTAAAAATATTAAAATATCTTTTTATTTTTTATTTTTAATATTATGATATTAAAAGTATTAAAAAACATTAATTTAAATATATTTTTTAAGTGAAGAATACTCTAAATAAGTATCCAAACGCAAAAGTTACCACATTTCCAAACGCATATCTGGGATTTATATTTTTCTAGTACTTGTTTTATAATCAACTGGTGAACTTATCCACATGTTCTCTTCCTGGTTCCAATCCTGCATCACCGTCAAAATCTAGGGCTCTTAATTTCAGTGGGCACCAAAACTTCATTCTGTAGAAGATAAACCTACAGAGCTCCTAGCTACTGTAATTTCAATATTGAATAGTGATATCCACAGAAGCTGCCATTTTCTGAGAGGAAGGAATTCCCACTTCAATGCAATGTAGAGTTACTTCATCTAAACACAGAAAGATTTCCATTGATACAGCCACAGTTTCTCGTGTCTGGCGGCAGAAAATTAAATCCTGTCAACAAAAATAAAATAAAATACTAAAAGACGACAAGAATAAATATTTTAATTCAAATATTTATTATTGAATATTTTCTTTATTAATATCTTGATATAAAAATTCTACTCAAGCAGAAACAATACAAAAAAAATAAAATGGTAAGCATAAATAATAAAGAATTTTTCATTCATGTATGCGGACAAGGGGTGATCAGATCAATTAAGGAAAAATTAGATATCACAAAATCATAAACAATAATTCAGTAGCTAACCATAAGCCTTTGAAAGATTAAAATATTTAAAATAAAAATAAAATTACTTGACCAGAGTATCGTATAAAATTAATCAACTGTTAAATATGTTAATAAATACAAAAGTAAGTCAGTATAACTTGTTTAACTTGGCTAGCCAAAAGTGAAATAGTTATTATGCTTAAATGATGATGAAGTTAAAAATATAATTTCACACTACCATCATTTTAACATCTACCTAACCTTAGCTTAAAGGTATAATAACATATATTATCAAATAATTAAATGATAAAATAAAAAGTAGAAAGTAAAATAGACAAATAGCAACACATTATATTAACATGTAAAATTTAGAACTAGAATAATGGAAACAATCATAATCAGTTAACTAAATTAGAGATTAGAATTCTTTTTTTATTATTTTTCTTTTTTTATTATTTTTCCAATTGAGTCTTGATTAGGTATTAATTAACCGTCAAGTTGGATTGAATCTAGAACTAAATTAAGGAGTTATAATAGAATTAAAAATAAAATTTAATAAATAAATATAGAAGAATAAAACTTAAAAAACATGAGCATTAAAAAAATGAGCAAATTTTTTAAATCTAGGTTAGTTTTTTAAACTCATAACTCATAAAATCCTATATTTGAATTCAACCAATAAGCTCAATTTTTAATTAATTTAATGTTAAATAATGAAATAAAAAATAATATTTTAATCTAAAAATTTATCAAAGTAAAACAAATAACAATAAAAAAAATAAAGATAAAATTTGATATAAAAATAAAATCAAATCAAATGTTGAGTGATGAAGTGAAAATCCAAATTCAAATAAGAAAGGAATTAGAACAAAATAAATAATAAAAAAAATGAGGATAAAATTCAATAAATAAAAAAATTAAAGGAAGATGAAATTAAAAAAATAATTTTATAAATCACTTTAAATAATAATAATAATAATAATAATAATTAAAAAGATAGGGACAAAATCTAAAGGCCGAACAAAATGAATGACTAATTTGAAAGTTTAAAGGTTAGAAACAAAAATCAAGAAGATAAAAAGGAAAATAAAAATATCATCATTACTAAACTAAAAGTTTATATACCACACATTTTATCTAAAAATAAAAATAAAAAAGATGCAAATACAATTCAAATATTACCTCATAAGCTATTGCATTTAAATACATTACTCAAGTAAAAGATATTATAAATGTTGACCTATGCAGCATTGTCCATGCCAGTTAATTTTTAAAAAATTATTTTTTAAATTTATTTAAACAAATTATTTTTATTCAATGACAATAATAAAAAAATACTTAAATAAAAATATAAAAAGATCCTTAAACACTAATTAAAAAACTTTTTGCTTTAAAAAATAATTTAATCATTTTACTATGTTGTAGAAAGTAAAAGATCTAAAAAGCACTTTGATATTAATACTAAGATCCTTTTTTTTAATAATAATTTATTTTTTTCATTTTACTTAAAAAGTAAAAAAGATAAATCTATCTTTAATTAATCTAATAACAACCAAAATAATGAGAAAAAAACCAAATTATCTATGATAGCAAGGCCGTTGATTTTTCTTTGGAAATGTGAAATGATAATTACATTGTTACGTGAATAATGATTTTACTTTGCTCTTTTTTTATTATTATTATTATTATTATTATTATTATTATTATGTTGTTGTTGTTGTTGTTATATGTTATGTTGTCTCTGTGTTGAACACTTGGCTTGCACATTAGTTTTCTCCGTTCTCCATCGACAGTCCCGCCCTGATCCCCCTGCATTTATCACGTTTGTCTGTAGCAAAAGTTCCTCTGAACTAGCAACTTTCTTCTAGTCTTTCTGAGTACTCGTCTCGATTCCCGTTTTTCCACCTGTTACGTGTAATTTTTGCTTCAAGCTACATATGTAGGATAGTCGTGATAGCAGAGCCATCTCTCACATGTATCACATTAGCAGCTACGTACTGAGATTTTATCATTTTCCAAGCTCTAAACGTTTTTGGGTGTCATAGTTTCCAAATTTCCTACCGATTTGACTCGGAGATTGTAGCTTGGGAATTGAGCACGAGGTGGGTTCCCATTATGAATAACGCCAAATTTATCTTCAAAAGTACAGGAAAAATAGCAGCTGTTGGTTGGTTAGATGATACCACTACCTAGTTCTGGACTCAAAGTAGTGGACATGGAGACCCTGCAAAATATGTGTGCCTTAAAACACCATCTTCGAGGAATATCTTGTCTTTTGGATTCGGATTATGGATTAAGCACGCTTTTTAATCGGAAATATGTCTCCTCTCAACTAAAGAAATCTTAGGTAATATTATGTAGGGGTGAGAAAAAAAAATAAAAAATCAATTAAATTGAGAAAACTGAAAAAAATAATTGAAAAAATCAAAAAATAAAAAAAACCTATTAAACCCATTAAAATTTTTAAAAAATTCATCGATTCAATTCGGTTTTAGTTAATAAACTAGAAACCGAAAAAATTAAATCAAATCAAAGCAGTTCAATTTCAAAGAAAAAGTACTATAAAAGCCCCTTCTAAATTTTTAACCCTAACACTCCCCTAGCATCGCAGCCGCCCCCTAAAGCACACAACTCTCAAATCTCAATCTCTCATTCTAGTCATCTAACACAACTTCAACAAAACTTCAATCTTCATCTTGAGATCTAACAATCCAGGGACTGGTTTAGTGTATGCTTCAAATCTTCATCTTCAAGGCTTTAATTTTTATATTCTCTCATCGTGGTTTTGTGTCCCTTTTTTTTTTAAGGTTGACGCATCTCCTACTATAATTCCTGCTAAGGCTGAGAAAAAAGATTAAAACTTTGTACATCATGAGTTACTATACTTCGTTGTTTACATAAAGCTCTTTATTTTAAAAGTTTGTTTTTTGTTTAGCTTTTATATTGGTCGTATGTTAGATGGACAAGTTTCAAGCACACTGATTTTGACACCCCATAATCCTTCATATTAGCTTTAGATATAGTTGTTCTACTCGTCCTTATAATGATACAGGTTTTTTTTTTGCTTTCTATGGATGTTACTATCCTCCTAAACAATAATCACATTTTATTGTTCTAACTTACATATTGTATAATTGGAATGCACTGAGTGATAAGAAGTCATTCTCCTTGCAACTCTTTGTTGTCTTACCAAAACTCTATAGTTTGCAGTCCCATGATAGTTTTCATGAAGCTAATGATAGATTTATTGTTTGTTGAGTAATTAGGCTTTTGAAATTGTGGGGTTTGTAGGGAAGAACAAGAGGGAAGCTGAAGAAGCTATAGAAAAGATTGTTAAAAAAACCCGGTCAGTTTGAATATAGGTTTTTCTGGTTTTTATATTAAAAAATTAAATCGAACCAAACCAAAACTGGTCGGTTTGAATTGATTCCAGTTTGGTTCTAGTTTAAATTTTTTAATTTTTTAATATTTTATTTTAATTATTTTTTAAATAAAAATTAAACCGAATAAAAAAAAAATATTATATCACGTAAATGGAAGCATTGAATTAGACAATCTTATTGCAATTGCGTATGTGGTTGGAATGCATAGGTTTAGATGGTATAAATGGGTTTTTGTTCTCTATATTATCATTTAAGATGAAATGATATAATTAATTTTTGCCATCAACATATTTATTTTAAATTACTCCAAAAAAATCTATATTCTTGAAAAGATAATTTGATGCATTAGATTTGATATGATAGTTATAAAATTATGAACATATTTAAAAATATAGTTATAATTATTTTTTTTAAATGTTTTTCATGTTTAAATATATTAAAATAATATTTTTTATTTATAAAACTACCATATTAAAACAATTTAAAATATATAAAAAAATTACAATTTTCGGAAACGCTATTACTCTTAGAAATAAAAAGTAATTTGGAATAGCATAAAGAATAAAAAATAGTATAACTTATAACGATACTTCTTCGCGTAACATTTGGAAAAGTTGTGGGTTATCATGATTTCTGAAAAGTTAAAAATCTTATCCTTTGAAAATAACATGTGGAATGGAATGTTGAAGTGGTTTTTAAAATATTACCAAATACTTAAAAGCCACGAGCACAACGCTATCGATGGTTCCAAAATATTTTAATATTTTGGAAGCTTCTGGTGGTCAACATCTTTTTTACTCTCTCTCCTCCAACCATGAGAACACAAGCTGCCCATATTTGATTGTCTTTCCCAAGACGTGTTCTTGTTCAATCCAATGTTGTCAGCCTACGAATTCAACTATGCCTTGTTGCATCCGCGACACGAGTTGAAGAATGGAAGCCTCCCCCCCCACCAACCTTTTTCATAGTAAAAAAAAAACATATGGATCCAAAAATGTTCAATTTTCTCAATTGAATCCAAAAGCATCCACGATTGAGTCCCATTTAGGTTTGTTATTGTTTTCCGTCCACTTAAATTGATATTCTATACAATGAAATGACATCGTGGAGGGGAAATCATGAAAATTTTCATGAGAAAAATGGGGAAATTACACTTCTACTTTTTAATTAAATATATATTTGGCCTGACCCTAAGAATGAATCAGGTTATTTATTATTCGAATTAAGTTTTAAATTAAACTAGAAAGAAGTTCACTTGAAGATACTCAATCAATTTGAGTTTGAATTTTAAAAAATAAAATAAAATGATTATTATTGTTTTTAAATATTAAAACAAAATTGTTTTAAATTAGCCTATATAAACAAGCCAAGATCATGTTCAATAACATTTGCAAATAAGATCTCCCGTTTCCTTAACTAGAAATCTTGATTTGATTTTTTTTCAAATCAAGAAAGGTAGACATTTCGTGGAAACTTCATGATCATGATGAATATGGACCCACATAGGTTCCCTTCCATGCATTATATTCCAAACCTAGGGCCATTAATGGCGATGGACTCCACAACTTTATTCTCTTAATACCCAAGATATTTTACTAATTAATAAACACTCCTCGGACGCCAAAGCTTGCTTGCTTCTTAATGTCGCCTGTGAAAAAAAATATTTCACGTGGGGATTTGCTTACGAAACCTTTTCTTTTTCTGTCATCATCAACCTGACGGTATCATGAGCTTATCTTGACGGTATCATGAGCTTCACTTCTGAAGGATTAACCCAAGAAAGGAAGAAGCCGTCCGCTTTGAGGCTCTGGCATTGGCAGCAATGTCTTTCCGGTCAAAACACATAATCATCGACGATATATTTTCCGATCTTTTAATTTTTGGCTATGAAAAATTAATATTATGTGTATTTTATGGGTACGAAATTGCAAGGATGTTTAAAGATGATGTTGAATTATTATTTATGGTAGGTATAGATTGGTGCGAAGTTACATTCTATTTCTAATTAATTTAGCAAATGTGAACTTGTCCTCAAAATCTTATGTTACTGATGCAAAAAAAGTAGAAGAAAATCAAATGTGAACTTCGGATGTATGTATATATGTAAACAAGCATAATTTCAATACTCTTAACAGTTGTGGGGAAAGAATGTGACTTTTCCCACACCTTTTATTTCATGATACTAATATTTTAATTTTAATAACTATTTTTTTTTTATGTTTTTCAGGTTTTTTTTATTTTTTTTAGTTAATTTTTTTAATATTAAATTTTTTTTATTTAATATTATATTTTCATTATACAAGTTTTGAATTTTACTGATTAATCTGATTTGAAAGTTATGGAGAAAGCACTGTAGCTTCCCCATGTTTTTTAGGTTCATGATACTAATATTTTAATTGAAAAACTGTTTTTTTATGTCTTTTGGGTTTTTTTTCTTTGTTTTTTTAATTGATTTTTTAATGTTAAATTTTTTATTTAATTATTAGATTTTCATGACATAGATCTCAGGTTTGATGGATTAACCTAATTTGATAAATTAACTTAGAATTATTTTTGTTTGCTTTTTTTTATTTTTATTTATTAATATTAAATTTCTTTCTATTTAATTATCAGACTTTCATGAAACATATCCCAAGTTTGACAGGTTAACCCAATTAATTCTGAGTTAATCCATCAATTTTTTTTTCTATTTAGTCAAACTTTCATGACATGAATCCCAGGTTTGAAGGGCTACTCAATTAATTCAGATTTTTCTCTTTTTTTTTATTAGTTTTTTTCTTTTTAATTAATCTATTTAATTATCATATTTTTATTACACAACTTTACAATCAGATCCACATTCAAGGCTCTTGGGTTTGATATTACAGTCAAACTCACTTAAACTTGAATCATGTAAGTTTAATATTATTATTAATATTATAAATATTGCTCTTAGATCAAGCATTGTAGTTAGACTTAAGGCTTTTGAGTATATATTTGCAGAAAGATCTAGCATTCTTAGATTTAAATATTTTTTATGCAAGAAAAAAATTAACTCGTAGCGTATGCTTTTGTTTTTTTTTCTTTTTAAGTTTTTGATTATAGATTGCACAATACAGTCCACAATAAAAAAGTTGATGCCTTTAGTTTCTTTTTTTTTCTTTGTTTCTTTGTTTTTAATTAATTTTTTTTACTTTAGTTTCTTAATATTAAATTTTTTCTATTTAATTATCATACTTTTATGACACGGATCCCAGATTTGACAAGTTAATCTGGTTTGACGGTTAACTCAGTTGATTCAATTTTTTTCTTCATTAGTTTTTTTATTCCAAATTCATCTTTTAATATTGTATACAATTTATGGTGAAAAGGCTGATGTCATTAATTTTTTTATTATATATACTTTTTATTGCGGATTGCATAGTGCATTCCATGGTGAAAAGGCTAATGCTTTCTCTTTCTTCTTTTTTTAATTTTTTTTTAATTTAGTTTGTTAATATTAATTTTTTTTCTATTTAGTTATCAAATTTTAATAATACGGATTTCTGATTTGATGAGTTAACCCAATTAATTCAATTTTTTTCTTCACTAGTTTTTTTCTTTTTATAGGTTTTTCCCTTTTTGAATTATTTTTTATTTAGTTTGCTGGTGTTAAATTTCTTTTTATTTAGTTATTAAGCTTTCATGACACGGATCATAAGTTTAACGAGTTAACTTAGTTAATTTAGAATTTTTGTCTTTTTCTTCATTATTTTCTTTTTCATTAATGTTTTTGTTTAATTTAGTTCATTAATATTAAAAAAATTTCTATTTCATTATCACACTTTTATAACACAAATCTCAAGTGTGATGGATTAACATGATTTGACAGATTAATTCAGTTGATTTAAATTTTTGTTTTCTTCATTAGTGTTTTTTCTTCTAATTTCATCTTTTAACATTGTAACTATAACAAAAAAAACTTTGTATTATGGATTGCACTGTGCAAATTCACAATAAAAGGTAGATATCTTTTAGTTATATGTTTTTTTTTTGCTTTTTCTTTGATGTTTTTTAATTAATATTTTTTATTTTTTTATATTTAGTTATAACACATTTATGACGTAAATCTTAAGTTTAACGGGTTAACTTGGTTTTATAGGTTAAACCAGTTAATTTTTTTTTGTAAAATAGTTTTTTTTAATTTTATCTTTTAATATCGATTTGATTAAAAATTAAAATTTATAACTTATTTTGTTTACTTTTTATTAAATTATTATAATCTTACAAGGAGATTTTGTTGTGCCCCTCCTTGCAAAGCACTATTAATTGGAATAGTGCTTTGTTTTTATTATTATTTTTTTAATTATTTTTTTTTGTTTAATTTTTTTTTAATATTAAAATTTTTCTATTTTGTTATTATATTTTAAAGTATTTAGGTATGATATTGTAGACTAACTTATTTAAATTTTAATTATATAAATTAATATTATTATTATTAATATTATAATTATTATTTTTAGGTAAAGTATTACAGATTAAGTCAAAAAGTTTAGATGTAGTTTTGTAGAAACCTAAAACTCTTAAATTTTAATTTTTTTTATATAAAAATAATTGATACGCGGCACATATATTATCATCCACCGCGTGCGGGTAGTTAAAAAGAAATAAAAAAGAAATATTGTGTCCTTGCAAGCAGTCGTCATTCTCAATTAGTGTCAATGGCATGTGGCACTGAACTTTCTTGACTATTATACCTCCCAAGTTTCTCCTCCTTTCTAGGTCAAAGATTGGGACAATCTCTGCCATCAAGGTACATTGTTTCTGTAGGGTCAAGGGTGTTCCACATGTCAAAGGTTTTTAAAGTCTAACTTGTCAGCCTAGGTAGCTTTTGCTACAGTCAGCTTCCACCAAAACCACTAGCTAGATGTTTTGCCTTCTGGGGATTCTCCTCCTGTGAATGTAAAAGCCCTTGACAAAAAATCTGTGTTTCTTCTTCTTCTACGTTTCTAGTTCTTTATTTTCTCGAGGTCTTTGTAGTTCTCAAAGGTTGTAAGGAGTGATCACCATGAGCAGGAGCCCTGTTATTGTTTTCTTCCTCTCCTTGTCCTATTCCTTGTTGTTTCTAGCTCCCTCTTGCCATGCTGCGACTAATACGCTAACCAAAGGGCAATCGATTAAAGATGGTGAAATCTTGACATCTGTTGATGAAAACTTTGAGTTGGGATTCTTTAGCCCTGGAAATTCCACTTCAAGATATGTTGGTGTTAGGTATTCCAAGATTCAGGACCAGGCTGTCATCTGGGTTGCTAATAGAGACAAACCAATATCTGGTACTGATGGAGTCGTGAAGATAGGTGAAGATGGAAATTTGTTGGTTGTAAATGGAAATGGAAGTTCAGTTTGGTCAAGTAATGCTTCATTTGTGTCTAGTAACACAGCATTAATGCTTGACACTACAGGCAATCTTATTCTCTCAAGCAATGATAGTATTGGTGACACAGATAAGGCCTATTGGCAAAGCTTCAATAATCCTACCGATACATATCTGCCAGACATGAAAGTTCTTATAGGTTCTGCAGAGATTTATGCCTTCACTTCATGGAAATCTACAAGCGATCCTTCACCAGGAAACTTCACCATGGGAGTTGATCCTCGCGGAGCACCACAAATAGTGGTTTGGGAGCAATCGAGAAGAAGGTGGAGAAGTGGGCATTGGAATGGACTGATATTCTCAGGTGTGCCATCTATGGCAGCTTTTACCACTTACCGATACGGATTTAAGATCACTCGTGAAAACGATGGAAAGCTTTATTTTACATACAATCCATCGGATCCTTCTGAATTGATGAAGTTTCAAATAACTTGGAATGGGTTTGAAGAGCAGAAAAGGTGGAATAAAAGTGCAAAGGCGTGGCAAGTAATGCAATCACAGCCTTCTGAAGAGTGTGAGAAGTACAATCACTGTGGCAATTTTGGAGTCTGTACTCCATCGGGATCTCCCAACTGCAGATGTCTAGAAGGGTTTCAGCCAAGGCATCCAGATCAGTGGAGACTAGGAAATTGGTCAGGAGGATGTGAAAGAAGGTCTCCTTTACAGTGCCAGATGAACACTAGTAATGGTGGAGAAGATGGGTTCAAAGCAGTAAGGTGCGCGAAGTTGCCTGATTTTGCAGATGTGTATCAATTGTCCTCGGATGATTGCAAAAAAAAATGTCAAAATAACTGTTCGTGTAAGGCGTATGCGCACGTCACTGGGATTCGATGCATGATATGGAATGGGGACTTGACTGATGTCCAGAATCATATCCAAAGTGGAAACACCCTGTACATGCGTCTCGCGTATTCTGAATTAGGTAGAGTGAACTCTCTCATTCTTTTGTTTTCATTATTTCTGTAGTTTATAATCAGAATTCACAGAGAAGAAGATAGAATTATAGTTTCAATTATATTGTTATTATTCCAAATAAACAAGGCCTGTTTTGACTGATCTATTAGCCCTTTCTGGGTTTAGCAACACAATGGTGGGTGGCCCCAAGACAGCACTAAATTGCAACACATGATCCAAGTTTCTGTACTTCTTCTGATCATCATTCTGTCTAAAGAAAAACCCCACAACATGCAGGAACATGGTCATGAAAACGTTAAGATGCAGTCATCCTTATAGTTAGGCATATAGTAAAACTTGTTTGTTATCACAACGGATATAATAAATCAGATGAAGAAAAAGTGCATGCAATCTTGAAACATTTTATTTAAGTTACCTTATATATTATCTTCTGATTTGTTTCCTCGATATAGATCACAGCAGGTTGCCTACGTATGTGATAGTACTGATAGTTTTGGCAGGACTGGTCTTCGTAGCCATCTCTATATGGCTACTGTGGATGCTCAAAAAGAAACTCAAAGGTAAGATTCTCAATTTCATGCTTATTTAAAATATCCCCGCATCTTGATCAAGATATGAGTTTCTTGCTTCTGAATTTTACTCTTCATTTTTGCCAACAGCTACCTCAGCTTCAATGTCGACAAATCATGAATTACAAGTTCATGATTTGAGCAGAAGTAAAGAGTACACAACAGATCTTTCTGGACCTGGTGACCTTGTTTTAGAAGGGAGCCAAGTAAATGGTCCAGATTTGCCAATGTTCAACTTCAACTTTGTTGCAGTTGCAACAAACAATTTTTCTGAAGAAAACAAGCTTGGGCAGGGGGGATTTGGCCTTGTTTACAAGGTGAATATTTTATCTTATACATGTATCAGAATACAAGAGAAGATGAATTCTAGTGATAAAGCTTGCTATTCTTCATATTGATTGCTAGGGAAAGCTTCCTGGAGGAGAGGAAATAGCAGTAAAGAGGCTTTCAAAAATCTCTGGCCAAGGCTTACTGGAGTTCAAGAACGAAATTATTCTGATTGCCAAATTGCAGCATAGAAATCTTGTTCGATTATTGGGATGCAGCATTCAGGGTGATGAGAAGATGCTGATTTATGAATATATGCCAAATAAAAGCCTGGATTACTTCCTTTTTGGTGAGTTCTTCTTGACATTACGTGCTTAATTGAAAAGGCTAGTTAAAGCACTGAATGATGATCTATACCAGGCTTGTTAATTGTTTCTGATTTCCTATGATGACAATGGCAGACCCTGAGAAGCAAGGGCTATTAGAGTGGAATAAACGTTTCGAAATAATTGAAGGGATCGCCAGAGGCCTTCTTTATCTCCATAGAGATTCAAGACTACGAATCATTCACCGTGACCTGAAGGCAAGTAACATTTTGTTGGACGAGGGAATGAACCCAAAGATTTCAGACTTCGGCATGGCCAGAATATTTGGGGCTAACCAAAATGAAATAAACACAAACAGAGTTGTTGGCACATAGTAAGTTTTAAATCAATGTGATAACCTGTATTCAACTCTAACCAGCAATATGATTTTCCTGACCGTTTCTTTTATCTTGCAGCGGTTATATGGCTCCCGAATATGCCATGGAAGGCCTATTCTCAGTGAAGTCTGATGTTTATAGCTTTGGAGTATTACTCCTAGAGATTGTCAGTGGCCGAAGGAATACTAGCTTCCGTATGACAGATCACGTTATCCTTATTGCTTATGTTAGTACATTTACAATGCTGCCTATTTAAGCATACTATGAGATACACCAGAACCAGAACTTTTTTTACTGCTAATTCTCCCCGTATCTGATCCAATTTCTGATGGATTGTAGGCATGGGATCTTTGGAGTGAAGGTAAAGCAATGGAGATGGTTGATCCTTCCATCCGAGATTCATGTAACCAAAACGAAGTGTTGAGATGCATACAACTCGGCATGTTGTGTGTGCAAGATTCTGCACTTCATAGACCAAACATGGCATCAGTTGTACTCATGCTGGAGAGCAGCACAACAAGCATTCCATTGCCTAGGGAACCCACTTTTACTTCTGTCAGAGCCTCTATAGATACAGAAACTCTAATGGAAGCACAAGAAATCACTTCGTCGAATGACTTGACAGTTTCAATGGTAGCAGGCAGATGATTACAATGTTTCTCTTTCTGTTGTTTTTGATTGCTTATTTCACATGTCTATAAAGTTAGTTCAGCTGAAAAACAGAGTCCATGTATAGGTCATTTATTAATCAACTTCGTACAAAAACAAAACTACTCTTTATTCTCTATAAAATGATGCTAGGGTTTGCTTTAATCCAACTTTTTCTATGTTTCTAGGGAGAAATTTCAACCATAAGCAACGAGGTTGTGGATTGAGAGCAGGCTAATTACAGGCTTAAGCCAAGAGCACTTTCACAAGCAGAAACTATCACCAAAAATACTGTGGCCAATCAATCATGTGTTCAAATCAGCCAGCAATCCTTACCACTTTTTGCATGTAAATTATTCATTACCTGTATATTAAACAAAGGATATTTTAAGCTGATAGATATTCCTACCTACTTAAGAAAGTTTCATCATGGGAAATTCTATATTTGTGGCCTAATGAAAGTTGAAAATTCTCTGGTGTAAATCAGAGACTGGAAACATTTATAAATATTTTATTCTACCAGATTGAATATTCATTGCAACTAGAAGTTCAAGAACTCATCAAAAAAATCATTAATGCAAGTTGTTTCATTGGACAACAAGTCATTTATGTAAAGATCCCAGATATAAAGTCACAACACTAAAATCTAACTAAAAGGAAGAATTAAACGAACAGTTGATACAGCGAAAAATACTGATATTCACTAGCATGGTTTAGATTTTGTTTGATGAATGCAAAGTTTCAAAATCTTCTGATCGCTTATCTTGCTGTGTAGCATTGATCCCTCCTGCATTCTTTCTTCATGATGGCAGATAGCGAATCAAAGCTTGCAACAGAACAAACTGCTTTGAATTCGGACCCAACCCTGCTGGGTAGGGTTACTTTTGTGAAACTTTTACTTCCTGGATCATACCAAACAAAAACGTTGGAATCACTTGAAATCAAAACCTCTCCATCCTTAGAAACCATAATTGGCTGGAGAAAGGAATTTTGCAGATTCGAAGGAAGCGAGGTCTTCGCAATTACAATCTCTTTAGTCCAGGAATCCTTGACTCCATATTCTTTCATCACCCATATGTCAAGATTATACAAAGTCATACTGTCACATATAAAGAGACAATCTCTTAGTACTCCCAAGGTCATCTCTGTAGTATCCCTCCTGAAGCCATTCGGTGGCGACATTGGCCTAATCTTTTTGCTGTCAATATCTAAAGCACAAATCAAATCAGCATCTTCATAGTCATCAAGGTTAAGAATCCAATGAAGAGCTCCATTCAGAGAAACACCAAAGAATTTCTTACAATCTGGGAATGGAATCTCCCCAATACTTTTCCACTCATTGTCTCCAAATATGCAAATTTCACCTTCTGAACGGAGAATAGAATTAGGATAAGTAAGTTTCTTACGGGTTACTCTTAAAACCATGTAATGATTGCTTTCAGGACTAAATCCAAACCCAAGAACCGCATCCAATATCGTTTGCCCTCTCTGTTTTTCCTTCTTGCAATTCACAGGAGTCCTGACATGTTCACCTGTCACTGGATTACAAAGGTAAAAAACTTTTTTCGAATTTTTATCAAACAAACAAAGCAAGCCGTTGCATGAGCCCACCAGTTCGACATGACAGGTAGGGAGATTGTTTTTGGTGTTTAACTTCATGACATTATGTCGAACTGAACCTGATTCGAGCTCAACCACGTAAAAATCGTTCGGGGCAAGGGCTGCAGCTTTCCTGGAAACACATGACGGTGGCGAGCGAAGTACAAGCATGGATTGAGCTCTTTCACGTTGAAATTCAGATAAGTACGAGTCGGAGAGTAAATTGCGCCAGGTCCTGCATACACACCTACATTGAATTTTGCTTTTCAAGGGGAGTTGCATGAGAATGTCTGCGGTTATATCGTCTGGAAGCGCAGACATTGACCATTCTGCATCTTGAGCTTGGTTGGCACCATGCTTGGCTCTAGATCTTCCTCTGTGGCTCTTCATGGTGATCCTAGCGTAAGAAAACTCTAACTTATAAATTTAAAGTTCACTGATTCTTAATAAGGATTATTTATATAGTAGCTAAATCAATCCAACTTAGGAAATCCGAATCCAAATAAAACTTTAAAATCTTATTAAAAAAGTAATCAGGAAATAACCAGGACAACTTCAGGAGTTTTACTCTGCATTGGTGAAGGAATACGCTAATTCCGCAGGCCTACGGGACTTTCCTTTTTAAGTAAATTATAACCAAGTCCCTGTCGTTTTGATGATGTTGTAAGTTAGTCCTTTTTGTCTTCAAATTATAATTTAGTCCCTTCTCTAAAATCTACTATTAATTATTATTTAATTTCACAAACCGGCTTCCTCCTCCTTTCAAGGATATTTATATATATACCAAGTGAGATTTGAAATGTTAGAAATAATTATAGAAATAAGCATTATCTTGCTTAAATCAAGCACAAAAGACCTTTTAAAAAAAAAAAACCTATTTGTAGTTATTTTTGGATTTTTTTAATCAGAATTTTATATAGTTTAAGATTGTTTAACTAGGTCGGTTGAGAGATCAAGCATTGAATCCGCCATTCTATTCAAATCGGGCTTCAATGTGTACGAGGACAGGTTGCATGGGCCGATGATGGAAGCTATAGTTTCCATGGAGGAACAGGCGGTGAAGTAGAGCTTCCACTTCTACCAGAACTCCACATCAACCCAACAAATCTGACTGAAAACAACTGTTCAGCCTAAAGGAGTCTATACATTTTCCACAGATGCGATAACAATGTCAAAATTCGAGGAAGGATAATTTCTCCTGCATCGCAGAGCCAGATTATCGACTTGTCTATGCTTCTGTACGTTAAGAGGTTTGTTAGCCTTTGTGTTCTGATGGTGATGAATCCTACATTCCGACTTGACAAATTTATGGGGATGCATAACATTGTACGCTTCTTCTACACAGCCTGCAAATATTTTAATTTTTGTGCGTCGTGCTAGGATTAATTTTTATCATGCATAAACAAAGATTGATTCATAAACAAAGATTGATTTATAATTTATGACCAGAATTATAAATTTATAATAAATAATATAAAAACAATAATATAAAGATATTTTGTCTATATTAAACTTTGAAATGTGTATATTATAAAAAAAAATTATATAAAATTTTTATAGTATTTTAATATCTCTTAAAATATTATATTCTTTAAAATTAATAAATTCAAATAACACTTTAAAAATTTTAATCATCAAATAAAGAATAATAAATAATTTATGATACATATTACATTGTTAAAACCTAAACTTAATTAAAAAATATATATAATAGTAAAACATCTAAGATGTTTAAGATAATAAATTAAAAATTAAAAAGAAAGTCTTGTGGAATAAGTAAGGCATACCAACAAAAACTAAAAAAGTAGGGACACTCAATAAAGTTTATTTACTAAAAAAAATTAAAAACCTGAAATAATATTAAAAAATAAAGGGATAAGTTCAACCAACTCAGTAAATGAATAATATTTAACATAATTTTTAGATATTAATAATTTATAAATTGATATATCTTGATATAAATATACATACTAAGCATATTAACATAAAATAGTGAAATACATATCAAACATCATATGACACCTAAATGTAACCATTATGGAAGAATTAATTGCCAAGGGCTGGTACCTCTCTCACAAGCTAGATATACAAAATATTTTGTGTTTATAGAATAACTACTCTTCATTAAAATAAAATTACTAATAAGTATACCGATATCAAGACATAATAAATACTTGTATAATTATTAAAGCAATGTATATAGCATTGAAAAGAAATTAATTTAACATAATATAAGTGCAAATTCAAGAATGGATGAATACATAGAAAATAAAACAACAAATATAAATACACAAGAAATTAACTAGTTGTACTCATCATATAATCAACATACATATTTATTTATATTACATGCATATTAAAAATTATCTCACCTACCTGAAAAACAAAAGCAAATGACAAACAAATGCATAACTATAGATTACTAAAGATTCTTAGGAGTAACATCAACAAAACCTATAACAGATATATAAAAAAAACTTTAAAAATAACCTGAAGCAAATAACACAAAAAAATTAAAACATCAAGATTAAAGATCAAAATATAAATACAAAACCAAACTAATGCACTTGATCGATTCTAAACATAATCCAAAAAAAAAAAAGCAAAACAAACTCTACCAAAAAATAGCAGATTATTCCAACATCAAAATCAAATCAAATAATATAAGATAAGCTTAAACGACATTAAAAAAGGTTTAAACATTAAGAAAGTATGAATGGACAAACCATATGGACTCCATATTTGAACTTTTACATGGTTATATTTTCTTCAAGCTTGCTAGTTATAAACTATTGTTTTCCTTCTCTTTTCTTTTCACTATCTTTTCCTTCCAAAGCTTATTAAACCTTTTATGTTGAACTCTTGAACCTTTACACCATAATCTTTTCATAATGTGGTTCTCCGCATCCCCCTTTTCTCTTCTTAGTTTTTCCATTTTCAATAGGGTATTTATAAGGAATTGCTAGAGTTCTTGATGAATTCAAATATAAATTGATTAAAGTTTAATTCTTTGGTCAAAATAAGAGGGTTTTGGTCAAATGTTAACAACTAGAATCTTTATACTTCAATGATTTTGAGATGTTGGTTTTGTAACAAATTTTTCGAGGTGAGTTTTTTTTTTTTTTACTTAAAGACAAAGGCATGCATCCCTCATCTTTTGATTTTAAATGAAATATTTATGATTTTTAGTGAGAACCCTATGGGAATTTTTAAGCATGAACATACAAAAAAGCGGAGTGGTTTTACACAAATGGGTATCTTAGTTAAAGGTGACTAAGTTGATCACTTCCAAGGTTTTGCTTGAGCAAATCTGATGTAAATGTCATTAGAGACTACCTAAACTTGGTAGAGAAGAAGCATACCCTTTGATTGGATCCATTTTTTCTCAATTTAGAGATATGTAGCTCCACATTCATTCGTTTGAATGTACCAATTTTATTAGCAAAGAATCTGAAAATGCAGTGATGGTTGATTATGAAGATGATATTGTTAAATTCATTGAAGAAAATAGGGTATAAAAATTTAATAGGAGTAGCTAATCTTTATTAAGAGGGTGTTTCTCAGTTGAATGGTGGTGGTTACAACCGTAAAAGTAGTTAAAGACGCCACATTTATTTATTTAAAGATGCCTGCTTGATGAGCCAAAATTACCAAATAAAAAAGTCAAATAGCAGCTAAACAACACTTTGCCTAAGTTAAACCTTAGAAATTAAGATTTTATTTTGAGATTTGATAAATTTCACTTTAATCCATATTCTTCCAATTGTTTTGAATTGCATCCATAATTGTTCCCCAAACTCTTAATTTCATGAAATTTTGCCTTTATCAAACTCAATTATTAGCTTCAAAGTTCAACTCCATTTTTATCTTGTTTTTGGTTTACAATATGTGCACTTAGATCCTTAATTGAATATTAAACTTTTTTTTTAATTTAGCACTTGATTTGGTTAATTTCATTCCTTATAATCACGCGTCTTTTTTAGTATAGTCTTGGATTATGGATTTCTTCAATCAAGTCTCTAATCATCCATCAAACTTTAACATTTTTACAATTAAAACCCTAATTTGTCTAGTGCAACCTCCCAAAAAACCAATTAAGTCCCAAAAAATTATCTCTAAAAATTGATTTTCTTTGCAATCAAGTCCTTGATAAGATTAATTAATCCTTTTAAAATTTTCATTGAGTCATTTACCCATCTAAATAAAAATATTTTCACCAATAAAGCTCTTTGTCAATCAAAATTGGATTGCCAATTTTATCAATCTTATACATTTTAGTCCTTTAACTTTTCTACTTGTAATTTTGATCCTTCACCACTAATTTAGACAATCTTCTAAGCTTCTTTATGTATATCGTCTTGTATTTTGATTACAAAACTAAAGCTTAAAACCCCTAGGTATTTTGGGAGAATGTTACATTAAAAAAAGAAAAAAAAAAGAGAAAAGGTAAATCAATTTTTTAGATAACTTTTTTTAAAAAAATACTTATGTTATTTCATGTTGGATTTTGGCTTAACTTTAAACTTAAGTCTCATGGGTCAAGAACATAAGTTTTATAGCTCCTCCAAATTCATCCAATTTGAAATGACAAGGAATAACATTACAACCTATATTGCTCAAACGAAGTTGTGAATCTGAATCATATTTATGTCATACTTGACTAAAAAGAACAACTCGATTTCTGTTCAAATGCAATAGTTTTCATTTAAAAAAATAAAAAGCATAATTTGAAATTGTGTTTCCAATGATTTTTTATAAAAATTTATTTTTTATATTTGGGATTACTTTTAAATGCTGATATTAAAAATATTTTTTTATTATTTTTCCAAACAAAAAACATTTTAAAAACATGTAATTCCACACTTTCAAATAACCTTAACATTTTGCCTTTATGTATATGCATGAGAGGAATCCTACCTAAAAATTTTCTTTCGTTATTGCAAGAAAGCTATGTCTAGAAACTTCCATCATATGGTCGTAAAGGCTACACAAATCCAAATTGACCAAAAACCTTAGCAATTTCAAAGACTTTTTTTGTCACGTGGTATAAAGTCGCTATATTTTTCTAGACATTGGAGTATGTACGAATATATCCCTTCGTGTATTCATAATATACTAATTATTTAACAAATTATTAGATATAAATATAAAATACTAAGGGGTGTGCTCGTCTTTCTGATTTCAAATATGGAATCTCAGGATCTTTACATTCACAAATGAATAGTCCAAATTAATGAAATGAACAATAATTTAAGGCAGAAAATTCTATATGGTTGGTATTTGTTGAATTTTCATGGCAAGCATGTCAAAAATAAGAAAAAAAAAACATTTTGACTATTAGTTCGTAATTATATCAAAATCAATTATTGTACTAAAACAGGCAAAAGATTTACTAACAAAAAATAGCATGAAAATGCTTATATTTTAGGTTAATTCAATGAGAAGACTATGTCAACTAGTCATTGTCGAATATTAACCAAGTATAATATTCTTCATAATTGGATAGGAAGGTGAGATCAACTCGGTTTTGTTGACAAATGATGAGCAAAAACAATCAAATTCAATGCTATTATTAAAATAGAAAAGAATTCATGCTGTTGGTAAGCATCAGAGAAAAAAACCTCCAGCATCACAAAGCTTTTAAGTCTGTTTGTATAAAAAAGAATTCATATTTAACTTGTCATTCTCGTTCTCTTTCTTGAAAGACGAGGACGTTTTCAGCCATGGGGTGATACCTTTCTTCCAGCCGTTTTGAGAGGGCAGCACATGCTGCTTCTCAGGACCTGAGGGGATGCTTCATCACTGTTAATTAATTTTTGGCTTCAACTATTTCTTGCTCAATTTAATAATGAACTCATGTGTTCATACTACATGTTTTACGAATATTTTCCAGTTTCTTTTAGGAAAGTTTCGGTGAAACCTCGCATAAACCCTTAATGTGTTACATATAGCTTTAAATTTATTTTATAGTTTTAAATTCTCCATGTTCTAGATGATGGATCCAATTTTTAAATATAAATTAATTATTTTTTTATTAATAATAAATTAAATTATTTAATTATAATTATAATTTTTATTTGGACTAATATATTAAGAACCTAGTGGGTCAAACACATTAAAAATAATTAATTGAAAATTAAATTAAAATTATTTAATTAAGTATAAATTGATTAAAATATATTTTAGAAATTAAGAACTATAATTTAATTAATACATGAATTATATTCTTAGACCTAAAAAAATTAATTATGGGGTTGATTGAATAATTTTTAAAATCATTCTCTAAATTAATATATGAATATTATTTAATGGGCATATTTATATTTTATTAGATTAAAAAAATATAAATTTTTTTTTTATTACATTAAAAAAAATATAACAGGAAGCTCACTATTATAAATTTTAGAATTGAAATATTTTTAAATTAAATTAAATATTTAATTCACAAACTATCCAATATAAAAACAAAAAAAAATTATAAAATATATATATTAGGTTATTTTAATCGGGATTAAAAAATTCTAACCCGTTAGCTAACACATGTTATCTATTTACTAGATTTTTTAATCTAGTATTATTTTTAATATTCTTACTATCCCATTTTAACAGGTAAAATTAACTTAAATAATATAAATATTATAGATTAACCAATTGTTTTAAACACTCCTAGTTGGTGGGGAAACAAGTTTGTAAATATAACCCAAAGCCATTCATGAATATTAATTATCTCATTCACATCTCATACTCTTTCCACCAACAATATTCTACAAAAAGCAAAAGTTGGAAGTTAGGTCACCTTCTCCCAATGATCTCCCTCACCAAACCCCTCAGGAATCCCAATTTGGCCCAAACATAGGATATCCATTTTTATATAAACTTCAAATAATGATATTATTGCAAGAATTAGCTTGATGACTAAGAAAATGAATAATTTCACTTATTAAATCCTTGCCCGACTAGGCACAAATAAAATCAATCCAACTGTTTTATGCTTTGTTTTTCTTTATATTTTATTTCGTATAATGATCTCATTGTGAGTATTAGCTCAATAATTAAGAATACAAATCAATTCTTCAAACCATGAAATAGATTATAAGAAAATAATTTTTAAATAATTTTTTTAATTTCAATATGTATAATTTTGATTTTAAAAAAATTAAAGAGAAGGATTTAATCTTAATATCTAATTGCATGAAACTCATGAATCGAACTTGGATTTCATATTAACTGTCTATTTAATTGCGCTCTGTTTGTAAAATTTTATTTTCAAAACAAATACCAGGTATATAGGCTATCTTAATGTGTTTTTTTATATAAAAAATTTAAAGTGTAAATTAAAAAGTTTATAAAGTATCTAAATAAATAAATTGATAATTATATATGTAAATAAATAGGAAAAACAATTATTAACAATAACCAGAAAAAAAATTAAAAAGATTGAGAGATGAATTTAGATTAAGATATTAAATTACATTGAACTAAAAATTTACCCAATTATGTTTTATTGAACTTATTTATTTAAATCAATAAAAGATAATAGAAATAGAAATAGAAACACGAATGAAATTAATTGACTAAATCCACACCCTAAAAAAATATTATGCAAGACCAAACATATAAAAATATTATTTAAAAATAAATATTTTTATTTTGAAAAATAAAATTTATTTGTATATAAAAAATTATAGTAGAATTAGAATAATATCTTAAAAAATAAAACATAAGAAAAAAAAAATCTATCTAAAAAAGGTATGTAAAGCTCATGACCTAGACCATGAGACTAAGATAAACTTATAAAATAAATTAAAAATAATCACAAAATCAATATTAAAAAAAAAACTAATATAGAATGATAAGATCATAAAAAAAATGAAAAAAAAACATGTTGAAGAAGATTAACTTTTCAAACTTGTGATTTAGTTCATTAGATTAGAAGCACTACAAATAAAAAAAATTAAAGTCAAATCCCTAACAAATCAAATGTCAAAAAATAAAATCAAGAAAAAAATCAATCACTTAAAAAAATCTGAAAAAACTTTAATTAAAAGAATGGAGATGAAAATAAAATAAAAAATTAATTAGAGGGCAAACAAAAATTTTCAATTAGAGAATTAAATTGAATTGAAAAATAGCTTTAATAAAAGGAAAAATAAATCAAAAGAATAAGGGTTGAATTAGAAAAAATGAGACAATATAAACTTTGATAGAAGGATGAAATTGAAAGCAAATAAAACTTTAATAAAAGAGTTGAGAAAAAAAATTAAAAATAAAAAGAAAAAGGAACAAAATGAAAAAAACATATGGGAAATTTTATTTGAAGGACTTAATCAAAAACAAACAAAAATTTTATAAAAAGAATAAGAACAAATAATAAATAAATAAAATAAGGATTAAAATTAAAAAAAAAACAAAAACAAAGAACTTTAATTGAAAGAAAAAATTCAAAACCAATAAAATTTATAAAATGGCTAAGGAAATAAATAAAAAATCAAAAGAATAAGGACCAAAATGAAAAAAAATATGAGAAATTATAATTGAAGAACTAAATTGAAAACAAATAAAATTTTTATAAAAGTAATAAAAATAAAATAAGAAATCAAAAGAATAAAAACTAAAATTAAAAAAAAGAGCAATCATGCTCTTTTTGTACAGGAACAAAAAATCACTAACAACAATTTAATTATTATATGCCGTTACATGCAACACAATAAAGAAAATGACATGGTGGTATTTTCAAAGACATAATAAAAAGTTATATTTGGACACTGAATGATATCTCATGTATCACTTAAATTACGTGGATACTACTTACTTCTCGATATATAATAAGTATGTGCTAATAGCTTTATTGAATAAAATTTAAAACACAAATATAAAAAATATTAAAATGTTTCATAACCCTATTAATGAAAATAAATTGTGTGAAAGTACATGACTATCATGTAATACAAATATTTTTTTTTTTTATCTTATCAATAATCAATTACATATTTTAATTGTATAAGACCAAGGAAAAAACCAAAAACACTCTCAACGAACAACCCAATATTTTTTTTAATACTAGGAGTACAAAGGTATGGTTATTGTTTAACAGTCTATAAAAAATAAAAAAAAATCCTCATAACTCTAAATTTTATTAATTTAAGAGTAAAATTATATTTTTATTATAAAAAATTAAAAAAAACTAACATATAACCCAATAATATTTTATTGATCAATGAGCCAACCATCCAAAAATAAAAAAAATAAAAAATTAATTTTACTATATCAATTCACAAGATTACAATGGAACATTTATGCTTTATATATTCTTAAAAATATTATTCCTTGATTATATTTTAGGTAAGTTTAAGAGTCTAAGAATAATTTTTTTAAAATAGTTTTTACTAGAAATATATTAAAATAATATATTTTTTATTTTTTAAAAAATATTTTTAATATTAATATATTAAAACAACTTAAAAAATTATAAAAATCAAGTTTCATCAAACATATCTGTAACACAATTTCAAGACAACTCTTTTGTCTATCTTAATGTACAAAAAAAAAAAAAAAAAGCGTTCAACTCTTGTATGTTGATGTAACGTGTTCAAAGAAGAAATAAAGTAGACCAAGACTTTAAAAAAAGCAAAAGAGTAAACAATCAAGTACACATGCATCCAAGTCCAAAACAGTCTCTGCATTTTTCTCTTCCTATCAGCCATTACCAAATGTCTACAGGATAAAGAAACCAGAACAGCCTAAATCCAAATGTCTGTCAGAACACACGAGAGAGAGCAAACAACACCAAAGTGAAGCATGAAATCTATAACAACAAGACACCCTTGTTACATCAACACCTTGTTGTTCTTCACAATCCTTTCTTTCTTCACCTCAAAATTTGCCTCATCTTTAGACACCTTAACAGCAACAGAATCTCTTGTTAATGGCCAAACCCTCATCTCCACAAGCCAGGATTTTGAGCTTGGATTCTTCACTCCAGGCAATTCAAGAAACTGGTATGTGGGGATATGGTACAAGAACATACCAAGAACTTATGTCTGGGTTGCTAACAGAGATAACCCCCTTACAAACTCCTCTGGGACCTTCAAAATCTTAAATCAAAGCATTGTTCTTTTTGATCGGGCAGAGAATCTCATATGGTCATCCAATCAAACCAATGCAAGAAACCCAGTTATGCAGTTGTTAGATTCAGGAAATCTAGTACTAAGAGATCAAGAGAGTGGCAGTGGTCAGTTTTTATGGCAAAGCTTTGACTATCCAACTGATACTTTATTACCTGATATGAAGTTCGGTTGGGATCTAAACACAGGTGTAAACAGGTTCTTGCGTTCCTGGAAAAGCAGTGATGATCCTGGTACAGGCGATTTTTCTTTCAAGCTAGATTATCATGGATTCCCTGAAGCTTTTTTATTGAAAGATCAAGAAATAAAGTATAGAAGTGGACCATGGAATGGACAAAGATTTAGTGGTGTGCCAGAAATGGAGCCTGTTGATTACATGAGCTTCAATTTTATTACCAATCAAGATGAGGTATACTATTCCTTCCACATATCGAACAAGAGTTTATATTCAAGATTGGGTGTCACTTCATCTGGGCTTCTTCAAAGATTTGCCTGGGTTCCAGAGACACAACAATGGAGTCAGTTTTGGTACGCACCAAAAGATCAATGTGACGATTATAGAGAGTGTGGTCCATATGGTATATGTGACTCAAATGCTTCACCAGTTTGCAAGTGTATGAAGGGTTTTCAGCCCAAGAATATTCAAGCGTGGAATTTGAGAGATGGGTCAAGTGGGTGTGTCAGGAGGACATATTTGAATTGCTTGAAAGATAAATTTTGGCACATGAGGAACGTGAAATTGCCAGAGAGCGTAACCACGTATGTAAACAGGAATACGAGTCTCAAGGATTGTGAATTGATGTGCTCAAGGAATTGTTCTTGTACTGCATATGCTAACTCAAATATCAGCAATGGAGGCTCTGGCTGTGTGTTTTGGACTGGTGAACTCATCGACATGAGACAATATCCAAGTGGAGGACAAGATCTCTATGTAAGATTGGCAGCTTCCGACATAGGTATGTTCATAACTCTCTCTTTAGTTTCTACTACTTCCTTTTGTTTTACTATTATTATTCTTCTTAAAATCCTCTAATTTCTCATAAATTGTTGAGCTAGGATGTCAAATGTATATTATTAGACAAGGAATTTTTTCACATAATCAAGTTAAACCACATATGTAACATTAACATGAATTAGATTCATGGGATTTTTTTTTTTAAATTTTTTTCCACTAGTTTAATAAACTAGAGAAAATATATGAATTTAGATTATCAAAGCTGGTGTATGAAAGAAATGGTGTTAGGTCAGCAACATTAAATCTCTCATGTTAGGTAATAAATGGTGGGGATGAAATTACCATTGCATTAGTGGGTCTATGAGTTTGCACTTACCTTGTAATCCAAGACTGGTATTGTTGCCTGTTTTTGAAGACCAAAAAGGCCAAAGACATCTTGTTCAACTCCCAAGCGAACATTGGCAAGAAAAAACCAAATTGTATTGTGCCAAGATTTGCATGGAACACATTTTTTTTGTTTTAATTGCAATTAATAATCACATTGACATGGGTATGACGAGTCCTTTTTTTTCCCTCTAGCCGTCCATTATTTGGTATTTCGGATCCTACCGGTAAGTGGGATCCACTTGTTTGAATAGGTCGATAACATTACTTGCCAGTTTTGATGTACCCTGGCAAAAGGGGAAAAAAAACCCTTTAGAATCCTAGAAAAAGAATTAAGTATGTTTAATTGTTTATATTAATATATTTAAATTATATAAAAAATAAAAAATACCTAAGTTTTAGTCTATGGAAGCTGGCTTGACATTGTTGAAACCGAAACCAGAAAGCTTGCTAACAAAGTGTCTATAGTGGCTAGCCACCATCTGTTATTAGACCATGGTTAGGATATGGGTGTAGCTTAAATTGGACGACGATGGAGTTGGCTGTGATAGTCAAGTTTTTTGTATAATTGTAATGGTGAGAATATATAGCTGTCCCTTTTATGAAAGCTCAGGTAATAATAGTTGCTTAAATAAGCGTGTTATCCCCACCTAAAAAAGGCAAATCTGAGATATGAAAACGAAAGAATTTTTTAAAGCATATTTATAGGATGCAACCTACCCGTGAATTGATATGTTAAGTTTTGACTTAAAAAAAACAATAATATTTAAAATAATTTTATTTTAATTAAAAAAATCAGGTTTTTCTATTAAGATAGGTTGTATTACGATAATGATTGTTTTTTAAAATATTTTTTATTTTAAAAATATATTAAAATAATATTTTTTTATTTAAAAAAATATTTTTAATATCAACACATCAAAACTATACTATTTAAGCAAAAAAAAAAAAAAAAACTTTTAAAGAACACGTTACAACCACTTACCCAAAACAATCTAACTCTTGCTCATTCAAACCTCGAGTTTGTAGTTTGGTGGATTATCGAGTTGATGTGCCAAGCTGAGCTTTCTTACAGCATATTATGGTCAAGGGGGCCCCATTTGATCGGTTTAATAAATCCCAACACTCAAAGCCCGGCATTATTGACTTGGGAGGTTCATACTGAGCCAGGCTTGATAGTCCTTTGCATTCCCTTGCTTTTTAAACTTGAGATTAATGGTAAATACTTTAGGTGGATAATTATTGATTTCGAACCCACAAGCTATTTTTCCTTTCCATAACGTCAGCCCTGTAACCTTTGTAGATGCTTAGAGCTGACAGCTGCATATGAATTGTAGGGAAGAATATAATATCGCAGTTGTTGAGGCAATTCGTGTTCCTGGATTTAGTTGAGTTAGGTTGATGTCCAGCCACATTTCAGGGCTACCTGGCTAGAATAATTTGGAAAATGTTGTTGTCCAGATGTATACTCTGTTCAGTTGTAATCCTATCTTGGTCATTTGCTAGGAAATTGCATGCTCATAGTCAAAACAGTGAATTGTTTAGGATCTCAGAGTAACCCCATGTAAATTTGGCCCTTGCGTTGCTGTGTTGTGAGGAACTTCTTTGATATATGGCCTTAAATGACCTTAAAGTGAACTGTATATGGCTAGCAGAAATCACGGCTACAATGAAGCCTTTTCCCACTGTGGAAGAAAGCAACAGCAGAAAAGCAAGTAGGTGACCAACAAAGGAGTCTTGTTTCCACTCTCTCATGCCCCATAATTGTAAAAAATTACTACTTGTTAGTCAGTGTTAGGTCAACTGTTCACATTTCTAACATCGTCTTAACTACGTTGGCGAGAATTTGAGGGATGATGGATTTAGAGAATGTTAAAGTGAGTATTATACGCCTTAAAAGATCTTCAAGTCAAGGCCACGAACACCCTTGACATTAAATTGTGGAACTTGTCTAGGTTAAAACATAAACTTGGATATACTAATTTATTGTTTTCAGGTGATGGACGCAGTGCTGACACTATCATTATTGGCATTGCTGTTGGCATTGGCATTTTGATATTAGCACTGAGTGGCTTTTCCATATGGAAGAGGAAGAGATTGCTGAGTGTATGTAATGGAAATACACCACAGAAAGGTGACATGAAATTAATTTCAAGAATCAGTAAGGAAAAGTTTTGCATATCTACATAGCTGTAATAAATTTATCCCTCTTGCATTTGTCTTCCCATGTCCAAAACCAGGTCCTCAAGATAGAAGCCAAGATTTCTTGCTAAATGGGGTGGTTATAAGTAAGACAGACTACACAGGTGAAAGAAGCACAGATGAATTAGAACTGCCATTGTTTGATTTTAGCACAATAGCAACTGCTACGAACAATTTCGCTGATGAAAATAAACTAGGAGAAGGTGGTTTTGGTCGTGTTTACAAGGTAAATTCTTTGTAATGATACCCTAACACAGTAAAAAAAGAAAGGAACAAATTTCAGTAGCTTTAATGCAGACCAATCATGTGATCCTGACAGAAAGTATGTGTGACAATGCCAGGGTAGGCTAGTAGAAGGCCAAGAAGTAGCGGTGAAGAGGCTATCGAAGAATTCTGTTCAGGGAACAGAAGAATTCAAGAATGAGGTAAGGTTAATTGCAAGGGTTCAACACAGAAATCTTGTTCGACTGCTTGGTTGCTGCTTTGAGAAGGATGAGAAGATCCTTATTTATGAGTTCATGGAAAACAGAAGCCTCGATTTTGTACTTTTCAGTTAGTCCCTTCTAGCCTTTGGTGTTTCTGTGCATCTCATAGATAGGATTTGAATTGAAGCAACTTAATTTGGTAAGCATATTGTTACAGACAAGGCAAAAAGCTCTTTACTCAATTGGCAAAGGCGCTTCAACATAATTTGTGGGATTGCTAGAGGACTTTTGTACCTGCATCAAGATTCCAGATTTAGAATTATCCACAGGGATCTCAAAGCAAGCAACATTCTACTTGATCATGAATGGACTCCAAAAATATCAGACTTTGGCATGGCTAGAATATTTGCTGGAGATCAAATACAGGCAAACACCGTGAGAGTAGTGGGAACATAGTAAGTACCTTTCTTTAACTCATTTCAAGGCCGCAAACCTTGCTTTCCTCTTTTTAGCTGACTGCTGTATTGGTTAATGTAGTGGTTATATGTCTCCTGAATATGCAATGGATGGACGATTCTCAGCAAAATCTGATGTTTTCAGTTTCGGTGTTTTGGTTTTGGAGATAGTATGTGGGGAAAAGAACAGGGGGTTTTATCATTCATTCAGTGAACTTAACCTTCTTGGACATGTAAGTATCATAAGGCTGCAATTTATATGGTTTTCAGTTTTCTTTGAAAATGAGAAATTATTTATCAACGAAAAATTGAACTGGCAACATTGCAGGTGTGGAGGCAGTGGAAAGATGGAAAGGGATTGGAAGTGTTAGATACATCAGTTGGCAATTCATATAGCCCTTGTGAAGTTTTGAGATGCATACAAGTAGGCCTCTTATGTGTCCAAGAGAAAGCAGAAGATAGACCAACAATGTCTTCTGCAGTGTTAATGTTGAGCAGTGAAACCGCAACAATGCCCCAGCCTAGAACCCCTGGATATTGCCTTGGAAGGAGTCCTTTCGAAACCGATTCATCTTCAAGCAAACAAGATGAATCGTTCTCTGTAAACCAAGTTACAGTTACAGTGCTAGATGCTAGGTAAAAGAAAGTGCAGACCTCTTCTATCATCTTTGTATAATCATAGAATTTGGTATACCTCACTAGCTGTTGTGATTTACAGTTTTGTGTATCAATGCATCTTTTGATAACTAGTTTGGGATATCCATTTTTAATTTATAGTTCATACAAGCTATAAGCTACTTTGGAAAGATTGTTTTGTCACAAGTGTATATATAAATTGAAACACAGACATGAAGCTATGAAATGCCATAAATTTTCCTGTCATGACTTGTAAATCAATAATACAAGGTATTTCTGAAAGCATCTAGCACATTTATGTATCTTGTCAATTTTTGTATGCTTCATAAGTGCTGTGATTCACAGTTTTTTGATTATTACCATAGGCCCAAGATGCTAAATTACATTAAAACACTCTCCAATCTAACACAAACTATCGAATAATTAAAAAGAATCAACAACTTATTACAAAATATTAGATTTGCTGAATGATCAAGAAAGAATCAAAAGCTCCTAATCTTGGCACGAAAAAATAAGAAATTAAGGGCAACGATTATACCTTTTCATTTACATCAGTGGTGTTATCTTCAGTGCTTAATTTCTCAGCTTCTTCTTCAAAATTACATGGCTTTGCCCGTACTCCATCATTATCCCGCATACTTTCATCCCACCATTGATTTATCTCCTTCATGCTATCCTCTTCTTCAGCCACTGTTATTCGCCATAAATTCCAAAACCCAACAGTTCTAATCATCTTAAAGAACCACAAAATTATCTCTGTTTACATCACATCAGAAAGGAAGGACTCAATGGGTGTTTTGGCGCCAAATTTGATAACAGGAGGTAATTTAGTTAGGTTAGGTGGGCCTATGAGGGAGGTTTGAGAATTAATGGGCTTTCATGGTCTTACATGGTATGCAATGGAAAAGTTAAGTGAAAAGTTATTCCTTCTCTTTTGTTAATGGGCTTTCTTAGACACTTTACAATTTCTCAAAAAACAAATATCACGAATAAAAGAAAAATTATATGATTTTCAAGTTATAATTACAACTAAATATGTGATCCATCATCCGTCATAAGTCAAATAAAAAAAATTAAGAACAAAAATAATTTCATTCAACACAATTATGTTTTAAAAAAGAAAAAAAATCAATATTAAATATGAAAAACTAGCATACAAAAATGAAAAAAAAAAGAAAATAAGTAAGAAAAATAAAGTCAATTCATACTAAACCATTAAACTTGTGATTCAATTGATTTGATTAAAAATAATAAATTTAAAAAATTTTAAAATTTAATTTTTAACTAATCAAATGTTAAAAAATAAAATTAAAGTTATAATAATTAAAGTTATAAAAAAATAAAATAAAATTATAAACTAAAAAACAATAAATAACCCCTTTAGATTTTGTTAATAACTTAATAGTTACAATTATACTAGAGAGATAGATATCAGAATGAGAGAAAAAACACATACACGTTGTCCATTAAAAATAATAAAAATATCTCCTCTCTTTAAAATTATATTTTTAATTTCATTTTTTCTTCTCACACACACACACATATATATATTGTAAGTATGAGTGACAATAGCTTTATCGCTATAATTTTTTTAAAATAGGTTTTTTTAATAGTTAAATTTCTAAGAAGAAAACAAAAAAATAAAGCTTATATTGCGAACTTGGATTCAATAACATGCTAAGGAAAAAAGTGGGAATACTTCTTTAGTTTGATGTATTATAATTTTTTTGTTTGGAATCAAAATCATATCACGGACCTAAAGTCCTGTAACACCCATGTAAGCAAAGCCTTTAAGCTAACAGTCCAAGCTGCTGGGTTTGGTAAGAGTTTCTCTTCCCCGGTCTTTTTGACATTCTCTCTGTCATTTCAAGAATGTCTTGCCACAGGGTTGAAGCTAAACCTTCCATCAACAAGAAGCTGTTTCAATCTTGTGAGTATTTTCCTGTACGCTTGCCTATATCATTGCAAGATTCTATGTTGTTTGTTGCTGCCTTTTCAACTTCCTCTAGAAGTTGTGAAAGAACTTTCGTTTTATTTTTTCATTGCTAATGAACATGGTTCTTGGATGCTACAGATGTTCCTGTTTTGCCATGATGATTTTTTGACTTGATCATGCATGTAGTGGTGGTGAAGGAAAAATACCCTGAAAATGAATGAAGCCCAGAAAAGGTTCTTGCTGTTTTTGGCTTTTATTTTGGTTGTTTCTAGCATTATTCTTCCTTTTGTCTTCCTGATTTGTATTTCTCTGTGTCTGTCCCTCATCATCATATATTAATTGCCATTTATCTTTGACTTTGTGAGTCATATGATGCCTAGATACAACCTGCATCTCACTCTTGGGTCATGATCAGAATTAGAAGTTGATGAAACTAGACAAGACAAAAGAAAGTATTTAGTAGTAATAGTAGTTAAACGTTCTCCTTGGTGTCGGAATATTCCATGATAAAATTGGTTCGAGATTCCCAATTATCCAATAGTTTTGCTTCCTTCCTCATTCATGGGAAGGGGTTAGAGAACCCATAATTGTCCGTGTTGAGTTGAACTTTGTATTTAGTAATCAGGTTTTGAAAGTAGCCAAGTTTAGCAGTCCTCTTAAATAGCATCTAGAGTTCATTATTCTGTCTTGAATGAAAATTGAGGGGGCAAGTATTTTATTGAGTTATCCACTACACTTGGCTTGCACCAACGACTTAAGAAATACAAATGCATATGATGAACTTTCAGTTGTTGCCACTAGGATCATCCATGGAGGTCTTTCTTTTGCTATTCTTTTGCTTAGCTTTCACTACTTTTAACTTCAAGTACTCAACTGCCACTGACTTCTTAACTGTCAACCAGATTCTCAGAGACAATAGCAGTGAAGCTCTTGTTTCGACAAATGGGACATTTGCTTTTGGCTTCTTTAGTCCCTGGAATTCTACGAACCGTTATCTGGGAATATGGTTCAACAATGTTCCTGATCAAACAGTTGTTTGGGTGGCCAACAGGGACTCCCCTCTCACTGATTTATCTGGGGCAGTCACCTTGGTAGCAAACGGAAGCATTGTCATTTCTCAGAACTCAATGAAGAACATTGTCTTGTCTTCCAATCCATCCACAACCTCAAACAATCCAATCTTACAGCTCCTGAGCACAGGAAATCTTGTTGTCAAAGATATTGGCAGAGATGATATTTCAAACAACTATATCTGGCAGAGCTTTGATTATCCATGTGATACTTTGATACCAGGCATGAAGCTAGGATGGGACCTAACAACTGGCCAGAATTGGTTCTTGACTTCGTGGAAAAGTCTTCAAGATCAATCTGCAGGACTTTATACCTATAAATTGGATATCAAGGGGCTTCCACAGGTACATCTTCGCAGGGGATCAGATATAGTATATCGAAGCGGGCCATGGGATGGTGTCATGTGGGATGGTCTCAGGTTGGGAGGGGGTCTTCAAATGAAAGGTTTCCAGATATTCAAGTCTATATTCATCTATAACTCAAATTACATATACTTTAGCTTTGACAACAGCGATAATAATATGATATCACGGTTCCTTGTTGACAGCTCTGGCGTGCTTAATTACTTCACATGGAACCAAAAATCCAATGAGTGGTTTCTAATGTTCTCTTTGCAGAAAGATCTTTGTGATGCATATTCAAGATGTGGTCCAAATGGTATTTGTAATGAAAACCAGGTGCCCATTTGCCATTGCCCAACTGGGTTTGTGCCAAAGGTGACAGAGGAATGGTATTCAATGGATTGGTCCAGCGGATGTGTGCCAAGAAAACCACTGAATTGTAGCACAAATGAGGGATTTATGAGGTTTCCAAACTTGAAGTTGCCAGATAATTCATATGCTATGCAGTCTATTACAACTAATCAGGAGAACTGTGCAGATGCTTGTCTGAGGAACTGCTCATGTGTTGCTTATGCCACAACTGAACTTATTGATTGCGTGATGTGGTTTGGGGACTTGTTGGATGTTAGAGAATTCAATGACGGAGGGGATGAACTGTATGTTCGGATGGCTGCTTCTGAACTTGGTATGTTCTTGTTCTTAACACAAAGCAGACTTTGCATAAACTTTGCATTCACTCATGCAAGCTTTAGATACTAAAATCACAACGTAAGATACAACATTCTTTCTTTATGCATGCTTTGGTACTAAGATCACAATGTAAGATATAGCATTCTTTCTTTATGCATGCTTTGGTTACTTTTATTTCGTTTCCTTGCTGGTTCTAGTGGGTGTATGCTTCATAATTTAAAGTGGGCAAAGAAAATTTATTAAAAGTTGTTTTTGGGTTCACATAGATCAACTTTGATGATATATTCCCTTTTCTTTTTTGAACACAGGCATTAAACTTACCATCCTGAAATTTTAGTATTTATAGGTCACTTTGCTCTGAGACAGTACAAATTAGTTGTAGTCGGTGTATTTTTAATGTGCCTTCCCAAACGCTCTCATGTGAACCATGATATGAAAGCTTTTGCTGGGCTCCACAAACTAGGTCCTCTTTCAATGCGAAAGAATGAGAACTACAGGTACACTAGATAGCTGGTCCTCTGTTTATAGGAACAAGACCTTAAACTAAGATTGTACAAGATAGTCTCTGCAATGACTAAGTGGTTTAGTCAGTTAGAAGCACAAATTTATTTCAAAAACAAATTGATGATTATTATTTCGTACTTGTGGATGCATCTAGAAAGCAGTGCAATGGACAAAGTGACACTGATCATATTCTGGGCCTCAACAATTTTAGCGGTTCTTCTGTTGGTTTTAGTTGCCTTGTACGTTTTATGGAAGAGGAAGTCTGGCAGAAAGATAGGTAAATATTCAACTACTTCTGTGTTAGATAAACTTTTTTTTTTTTCTCATCTTAGTTACATTTTTGTTATCAGATGAATGACTAGTTTAACAGAAACTAGACATAATAAGAAAATGATTTGTGATGATTAACAGGACTTTAATTGTGTTGCTTCGATGTTCCACCTGCCTTTGGTAATCTAGTTTTTTTTTTTCTATCCATAATAGATTTTTGATTTGCACTGTTATGTGTGGAATAAATTTTATTTTTTTAACCGTACAAAGAAAAAGAAGTCATGGATAAATCAACCTTCTTAGAGATCATAGGAGATCAATTTGATTTTGAAGGGAACTCCTATGATTGTTTAAAGTTCTGTAGTAGAATTTTGATGAAACTAGTTGTAAGCTCTCTCATAGCAAGAAAAGCTAATTTCTCCATCTTTTTCCAATAATCCCTTTGCTTGCTTCATGACAGACCAATCTGTAGAAGAGGCATGCCATGATGATAAACCTGGCCTTGAAGACCTAGAGCTACCATTATTTGATCGGAGTACTATTGCAGCTGCGACAAATGACTTTGCATTTGCTAATAAGGTTGGAGAAGGTGGTTTCGGCCCTGTTTACAAGGTTATTTTCTGCACTACTTAACCCTGCTTTGGTATGATCAACACCGAGTGGAATGGATCCTTTTGGTGAGACTTGAACCAAAAAACCTGCTTGATCCCTGCTCGCCTCTTCTCCATTTGAGCTAAAGCCTGATGGACCTCGATCATGTCAATTTAGTCATAGTAAATGAATGCCTAATTGCGTATCCTAAACAATCTGCTAATAGCTAGCATTGTTTTTATTTTTTATTTACATATAGGGCAAGCTCTCTACTGGTCAAGAAATAGCAGTAAAGGTACTCTCCAAAGATTCAGGACAAGGCCTTAAAGAATTCAAGAATGAAGTTATCTTTATTGCTAAGCTTCAGCATCGAAATCTTGTTAGGCTCTTGGGATGTTATATTCACGCAGAAGAACAGATGTTGGTCTACGAGTACATGTCCAAAAGAAGTTTGGACTTATATATTTTTGGCAAGTCTTTTCCATCATTTTTAATTATTTAACGTTGTCCCAAATCAGGCTTTTTAACTAAATGCTTTACCAGCAGACTCACAGGAAGGTGCATCCCTTGATTGGCAGAAACGCTTTAACATAGTGGTAGGCATTGCTAGAGGACTTCTTTATCTTCACAGAGATTCAAGGTTGAGAATCATTCATAGGGATCTAAAAGCTAGCAACATTCTCTTAGACAGTGATTTGAATCCAAAAATATCAGATTTTGGCTTGGCAAGAATGTTTGGAGGTGATCAAACTGAAGCAAAAACGTGCCGGGTTATGGGAACTTAGTATGTCTCTCACTCTATGTATTTATGTATATCTATCTACCTGTACTTGGCACTTCGCTGTTAAAATATTTCTTTGTTGATTAAATGCAGTGGCTATATGTCCCCCGAGTATGCAATAGATGGACAATTTTCAGTCAAATCTGATGTCTTCAGCTTTGGTGTATTGCTCCTAGAAATCGTAAGTGGAAACAGGAACAGAGAATTCTATCATCCTGATCATGACTTCAACCTTCTAGGACATGTGAGTATTTCCTTACGAAAACAATTGATGTGGCTTGCATATTTATGCGAGTGTTTGTATGTACACATGTTCCTTTGCATGCAAGTGTAAGTTAATTCTCAAAGGAACTTAAAAATTTGGTGTAGGCATGGATATTATGGAATGATGAACGGGCTATTGAGCTGCTAATGGATCCTTTTATGGCGAATCCGATTAACACATCTGAAGTATTGAAATGTATTCAAGTTGGCCTCTTGTGTGTGCAACAGTGCCCTGAAGATAGGCCAACAATGTCGTCTGTTGTTCTGATGTTGGATTGTGAGAATCCTTTGCTGCCTCAGCCTAGAAAACCTGGTTATTATACAGATAGGTGTCTTCTATCGAAAATGGAAAGCTATTTTTCTGGAAATGACTTGAGTATAACAACATTAATGGGTCGATAGAGAAGTCTTTCTTTCTCTGGATGTTGCCATTGTAAAGAATCTGTTGAGTCTGAGTGACTTTTTCTTTACACCTGAATCTGAAGATTCTGAACGTGAGAGTGTTCCCGGAGGGTAATATTGTTACTGCAACAAGCCTCTATACCTGTTGAAGAGGTGGCTCATCTCGACATCAAAGTTCAGGGCATCCCTGATGACTCTGAAGATTATAAATCCCATTTCGGCAATTTCCTTATCCAAACGTGTAATATTATATCATGTCTGCTTTATATTTTGACATTAGTTCTTGATTTGTTGGATATATTTAAATCGTGCTTCTTAGTTGATGTTATGAAGATTTTATCCCTTTGTTTTAACTGTATTGTTTCATTTTTACCCTTCTCTAGCTACATATGTTCTCTTGGATGGACAATTTATTTTGTATGTCAAATATTGCCTTTACGTGGTTTCCATTTTTATTTCTTCTGTTGCCTATGATGTCTTGGCACATCATCTAGATTTGTAAGAAACCTGGAAAGATCCTGAGGACTTGGTCCTATGCTTGTGCAATGAACTCTTTGATTTTCAAAGATCATTTTACCATCTCGAGGGTCTTTACAGGGGTCTCTCTGCTTGCACAACAAAGGCAAGTTGTGATATAGAATAAGAAAGACACGTCTATTTGCCAGAAATGACATCAAGAACACATCACTTCCGCATTATACAATTTGCTACTTGAAGAAAGACCATTCAAAGTTCAACCTAAAAAGACTAACAAAAAGAATAGGAAAGCGGTCTTGTTGCCAAAAGCAAGAATATTATCTCAATATTACATGAATCAATAGCCTGTAGAAAAATTGTGTTATTGTTTTTCACAGATTTTCCTGAAACCCATGTTTCTATGCTTGTAACTTCTCAGGTGCCTTCCTTGCAACAATGTTGAATAAGTATTGACAGCAAGGAGCTGCCTCAAGGAAGAGTGTAGGATTATAGTAGAGAGTCTGCGAAGAGGCTAAATAAGACATTAAAAAACGACAGTCGAGCGTTTCAACCATTGTAGTTTAATACGCAAGTAGATGAAAAATCTAGAGATTAACACTCCCTATGAACAAACTGCTGATTTTGAGGTCTACAAGGATAGCATGTTCTAGTTTTTGTCAAGAGAAGGTCCCTTTCACACATTTCTTTCATCAAGAAAAGCAGAGTTTCCCTTTCTAACATTTAAAGTCAGAAATGAAATACATCAAACAAGAACCTGATAGTTTTTATCATCAGCTTGACATTTCCACCATAAAACCTTTCTATAGTGAAAACTGCTCAAAACCCAAAGCCTATTCAAGCCAAAAACTTTCTTACAAACAACCAACCCATAGATACCGAAAAATATTTTCACTCCAAACCAGAGCAAACCTATTACAAAAAGCCCTACAAGAAATTTACCAAAAACCATAAGCCTTTCCGATCAAAGCCCAAACAAAAATTTAACCTTAAAAACATTACTCGTTACAAATGCAACTAGAAATGACATATCTTGTTTGTGCAAAATCAATACCAAACTCCATGAGCTTTAAATAGATGAAGACACCATAAACCAAATATAAAACCTATACATTAAAGCCACATACATAGACCACTCTCTCTTAGACAATTCTGAAGAAGAATTTTAAATTGATAAAAAAGCAACTTCTAGTGCTACTTTAGATACTTTTACAGATTCCAAATAAATCAATGTCCTAACTTAAGACCAAGAATTCATCCTTGAGGCCATTAAATGACTTGATGATTCTTAACTCCTAAAAACATATTTAGATAACTTGTTAAAAGATTTTAGCAAACTAGAGCATCTTCCTTCTAACCCTCCAAACCGCTTTGTATTACCCTCAACTAGTACCAATACCTATGACCTTACAAAGATCCTTAACAAAAAGAAATCCAAAACAACATTCATAATCCTAGAATTACATTTTAAGATCAAAATTCTCAAATTCAAGTTATCAATCCTGAAACAAGCCCAACAAAAAGACTTTGCCATATTACAACATCTTCTTTAAAAAATTGAGAGACAGTTTGATATTGAATCTGAACTAGACGACCAAACCATTGAGTCTTATAAATTACCTCATGCACTTACAAACATTGAACATATTCCTAATGACTTCTTGTATGTGTTATCCCAAATATCTTCCAAAAAATACTTGATTAAAATTTCATTAGCTTTTTCAGATGATTTCAAATTAGACACTATTATCTTATTTGACACAAGTGCAGATTTATATTGTTGAAAATAAAGGCTTGAGTTTTGCCTGCAATATACAATTTTGAATTGTTAGCAGCAGAGAGTTTTTTAGAGGTGTTTTGTAGAAATGGTTTTGGAACTATATTGTCTTTAATACACAATAAAGGCATTTCTTTGAAAATATTTTTTGTTGTCACGAAATATATTAATCATATCATTATTCTTGAAACTCCATTTATTGATATGATTACTCCATACAAAACACATCATGACTGCATTACCTTAGAAATCAAAAGTGTTGTAGACTTGAAATCTAGGATCTCGAGTCTAAAGGTCTAATCCAAAAGTCCCGATCATCTTGATCGTGTGTAGCCTTTTATGTAAATAAAAATTCTGAGATTAAAGAGGTACACCAAGACTTGTGATCAATTACAAACCTTTAAATTCTACTTTAAAATGGATCAAGTATCCAATTCCAAACAAAAAAGATGTATTGCAAAAATTACATTCTGCATTTATCTTTTCCAAATTTGATATGAAATCTGGTTTCTGGCAAATCTAAATTGATCCCAAGTATCGATACAAAACTGCATTCACTATTTGTTTTGCCCAATTCAAATGAAATGTCATGTCTTTTGGCTTAAAAAACACACCATTTGAATTCCAACACATTAAGAATGACATCTTTAATGCACATTCAAAAGTTTGTATTGTTTACATTGATGATGTTCTTATATTTTCTCATTCCATATATCAACATTTCAAATATCTACATATATTTTTTCATAATACCAAACAAAATAGTTTAGTTGTTTCTAAATCAAAACTTTCTCTATTTTAAACCTGTGTCTGTTTCCTAGGACATTATATCTACTAAGGTACTGTAACACTCATAAAGAGATCTTTATCTTTTACAAATAAATTCCATGGTAAGATTACTGATAAAACTCAATTGCAAAGGTTTTTAGGGAGTCTTACTTATGTTTAGACTATTATCCAAACATTATTCGTCTTGCCAGACCTTTATATGACAGGTTAAAAACCAACCCAGTTCCTTGGTCTGACCTTTATACCAACCTCATCGAACAGATCAAGAAACAGGTCCAAACCATTCCTTTCCTCCATCTTGCTAACCCATTAGCTTCTAAGATTATCAAGACTGATGCCTTAGACTTGGGATATGATGGGTCCTTAAACAAGTCCAAGATAACAAAGAACAAATCTTCTAGTATACATCATCCTATTAGAATGATTGCTAGAAAAACTACTCCACTATAAAAAAAGAGATTCTTTCAATTATTTTTTATGTTACAAAATTTCAAAGTGATTTATTAAATAAAAAATTCATCTTACGTGATTATTGTAAATCTACAAAAGAAGTTTTATAAAAAGATATCCAAAATCTTGCTTCAAAATAGATTTTTGCCCAATGGCAAGCTATTTTAAACATTTTTTATTTCAACACTGTATACATTAAAGGATATTCTAATTCTATCCTTGATTTCCTAACTTATGAATTTCTTCAAAATAGGTCATGATGCCTCCTAAGACATAATCCAAAAACAAGGGGAAAGCTCTCCAAAGAAAGCCTAAATCTTTCTGCAAAACTCATGTCTTCAGCTATCCTAGTTGTTAAACCTATCAAATCTTTGCGAAACTCATGTCTTCAGCTATCCTAGTTGTCAAACCTATCAAATCTTGGTATGAGGTAGTCAGTAAAGAAGAAGAAACTACAACACAATCATTAGTACAAACAATATCAGTTCAATATTAGGTTGACACTCTCTCTAAATCACCATAATTACTTCTGGCTTTATAAAAAAAATATATCCCAACAGACCTTTAGTGACCATAAGTCACCCATATGTAGTATTTCTAAACCCCTTTCAAAACCACAAGTAGATTTTCCTCCTCAAAAAACCCCTGCTTGCTTTACAAACTCCGCAATAAAGCTTTTCCAAATCTAAATCACAATACATTTTTTAAACTAAATTCCAAAATATTTTAACCTTGGAAGAAGGTTTATATAATTGAAACCCTTCCATTGTAGCTTCAAAACTATTCCCCCCACATTAGCATTACAAACCCAAGGATTTAATAAAATCTCAATCCTACTATGCTGCCATCCTTGAAATCACAAACTTTATCAAATTCAAACATTTTAAAATCCATTCAAACCACTCCAAACCAGCATATTCCACATGCATCATTAGCAAAATCATCCACCCTTCAGATTGGGGTCAACCCTTACATAAAGCCATTTTTTCCCCAACACCCCTTCGGAAAAATAACCAGGATTATGGTACATATACTTATTAGGATTACCAGCAAGCCTGGTTTAATGCCCTTTTCTTTTAAAATACAAATCACAACTACTATTAGCTTTTCTACTTCCATAACACCATGATAACTACAAACTTCCCCCTCTGGTTCCTTTAACAGTGGGACTATTTTGGTTGTCATGTATACTACCTCAAAGACCACCCTCTGGTTGAAAATGACTACCTTTATTTCAAAAATAATTTTTGACCAACTCCTTCTAAATGAAAGTTTTCTTCCTTCCTTATTTTCTATACAAAGGTTTTTGTTCCATGGGTATGTTCATGGTTCTATGATTATAATCTTCAAAATGAGCATTTAGTTCTTCTTCATAAATTCAAAATCAAATGGTGGGATTCCTTTGCAGCTGAATTCAAAAGTTTCAAATTAGCAGTTGCAGAATGGTGACAAAAGAATCAAACAACTCCCATCATTGATCATCATCCTTAATCCAAATTTCTAGCCTCAAAGGCTCAAACAGTAGCTCTCTTTTCCTCTGCTAGAACTGAGAAAGAATACCTCCAAATTGTGCAAAACATTATACAAAGCCAAGACCCTAAAATAGTCTTGTTCCAATCCAGATCATCTGACTCAACATCTCTTACCATATCCCTTGGAGACGATAATAAAGATTACTATTTTGGCATTCTGTCACCTATCAAGAGACACTAAAAAAAAAAGTGTCGACACAAACTTACAAAATACTTTTGGCTCAAGTGTCTCCCATTACTGAAAAAAACATCATCCACTTATAAAAGGTGTCTCCCACTACTATAAAAGGCACCATCCACTTGCAAAAGATGTTCCCCACTACTACTTTCGGCTCAAATGTCTCTCACTACTGAAAAAAGGCATTATCTACTTATAAAATATATTCCTCATTACTACAAAAGCAAGAGCTTCCCTTCTCTATAAAAGAAGGCTTTTTTCCATTTCTAGGGTAGGGCAAGATATAACCATATATCTAGTTTCTTTATAGACAAATCATATTCCTTTGTAATTTTACCTTTGTATCAATTCCAAAAACTTGTAACCCATATCTCCTACAAATTATCACCAACTTGTTATCAATATAAATTTCAATTTCGAGGTTCATTTCTTAAAACTTTTAAATCTTTACATGATTGTATTTATGTTCCTTTAAATTATCTTGTAAATTAAGTATGCTTTGTGTTTGATCAATGATCCTTACATTGCTGGTCTTGCCTTATTCATTCGTATCAGAAAGTTATTTGTTTTCTTTTCTTCTTACTTAACAAAATCAATATATAGGCTGGAAACCTGTGACTTAACCTAAAGATCATTCTCAGGTATAACAAAACCATTACGTTTTACTGCTTGCTTATTTATTAGTGTGTCCTGTTATTTTGTATTCCTTATATATATATATATAATGAGTACTAGTTAATCTCTTGAATATTTATATATATTGCTCTATTTTCCAAGTATTTGTTTATTCTTGAATTTACACTCGCATTTTGTTGAACTAAATTCTATTTGATATGACATACCTTTCTTTGATGATTTTGTGAATATCTATTATGTCTTGATATAGAACTTGTTAGTAATTTCATGCTAACAAAGAGTAGTTAACCTATGTATATATAATATTATATATACCTAGCTGTTGAGAGAGACACCAAAATATGGTGACTGATTATTCCATATTTGGTCACCTTCAAGTGTCAACTGATCATCTTTCAATGTCATCTGCTTACTTTTGGGTGTCATCTAATTTTTGACATGTATTTCACTACTTCAAGATAATATGCTTAATATGTATATTTATATCAAGATAAATCAACTTGCAAACTAGTAATATCTAAAATATATATTAAATGTTATTCCCTCACTAAGTTAGTTGAATTCACCCTTTATTTTTAATATTATTTAGATTCTTAGTTTCTATTATAGGTAGACTTTGTTGAGTATCCTTGCTTCTTCAATTTGGTTGATATGTTTTGCTTGTTTTGCAAGGCTTTCCTTTTAGTTTTGATTCGATCTCTTAAACACTACACTATTACCCTGATTTAATTTAATTTAGGATATTTTCCAATGTAATGAGTGTTAAAACCTGATTATGGGTTATTCGCCAACATGTAGTTTTTCAAAAAATATAAAAATAAAGGGTAGCGATGTGAAGAAAGTAGATAGGGGAGGATTCTGAAAAATACATAAAAACCATGCTGCAATTTTAGAGAAAATTCAAGGCCTAATTATACCCTATTATGCCCAAAAAATGAGAAAAAAATGCAAATTCAATGACAAATTACATGATTATTGGATGAATTTGCATAAAAATTAAGTCCTTGGACATAATAATTTTTAATAGGCCAAATTAAATTTTAATTATGTTTAAGAATTAGTTTGAGACCAATTAAAGGATTTAATTATGTGCAAAGACTTAATTATATTTTAAATGGGTCAAATTAATTTTATTTGGGGCTTAATTAGTGAAAAATTAAGTTTGAGAGCCTAATTTGGGCTTAATTGAGAAGATTGGAATTTTAAAAAACTAAATTTATTTTTTACCAAGTTAATTGATTGAAATCAAGGGCTAAATTGCAAGAAAATTGAATTTTTTTAGGTCAATTAGGGTTAAATTGATAAAATTCACAACCAATGATTAATCTCCAAAAGATGTCATACTATAGGGGCTTAATTGATGAAATTAGGGGGTGAAATCAAAGAAATTGAAAGTTTAATGATTAATTAAGGGTTAAATTATATAAATCTGAGACCAATGATCAAATCATAATAGGGGACTAAATTTGGGGTTCGAGTTAAAGTTTTGGCAAGGACTAAATTACACTAAATCAAAGGTTTAGGGTTACAATCGAACGAATGCAGAAATAGAACTTAATTGAAGTTTGACAAAACTCCTTTCTTTAACCCAAAACAGTGTTGTTTTTGCATTTAAAAAAAAAAAAGGACCAGATGACCCGTTGTTTGGTCACTATTCATTATCTTCCCTGATTTTGCCTGAAAATGACAGCTCAAAAAGCTATTTTTAAGGTGCATTTAATGCCTCATATGTCTCCTAAAATTCATAACACATACACAAAAATGGTGATCTAACATCCTTTTATCCCTTAGTATGGTCCGTTTAGACCTACTAACATGACACCTGCTCCAATACCAGCCTAAAGAGGCCAACTCAGACAACCTTTTCCTGCAGATTTGACAACTCACATACATACTTTGAACCGAACATTAGATCTTTCCTAGCCAAACCAAAGGCTATGATTTGTCAACATTAAAGAGAAAATGTCTCTCTTCTATCTTCTATAAATAGGGATGCATTTCATGGCTTGATCAAGGAGAAAATCGAGTCCAAATTCAGCAAAAAAACTAGCCATTTTCCCTTGTTTCTGTAATTTTTCTCTCTATCATGTCCCTCTCTATCCACCGTGGCCTTTAGCTACCACCATTCTTACCACCGTCAGTTCATCATTGTCTCCACTATCAGCAGTTGCTTGAACTCCTTACCAGCGGTAAAGCATACACCATCGATCCCTCTCCCTCTCCTGCAGATTTTCATTTCCTTCTTTCTTCCTACTTTAACACCTGCAACTAGTTCTAACCACTGACCTTACCACTACATAGTGTCCACTATTGTCAGACCACCACTATGCCCAATAGTCTTTTTCTTCGCCTATCTCCAACTTCTGCAACCATTTGGTTACATGTAGCAAACTAATTAACTTTGAATATGGGTCGAACCCAATTTCGCCCTGCCCATATGTATGGGCTGGGTCTGACCTACTCCAAAAAAATAGAAGAAAGATTATAATGGGCCGAGATTGTCCTAACCATTTTTAGGTCTGGATCAACCCATCCTTTTTCCGAGCTGAGTTCAACCCAGTTATCTGGGCTGGGCTAGCCCATATATTTTGTAATATATCAATATATCAATATATTATATATTATTATTATATTTAGAAAAAACAAAAAATCCAAAAAAATTAAATGCACATTTTAAAATATTTGTGATTATCTTAAATATTTTTCTACCAATTGTGCTTAATATTGGGCTGTATACTTACAATGTAATATAAAAATCTGGTATTCTCCAAAATATTTTCAAAAGAAATCAAGAATTTTTTTTAAATCTTAAATGTTTTAAATTAATTTCCCCTTAAAAAATAATGTTTTCATGCATACAACCAAATCCTAAAATATCTCCAAACATATCTTCATAAAAAAAAAATTGCATCTCCTTTATATTTTAAAATGCAAAATGGATATCATAACCAATTTATGATTATCTATTAGGATTTGATCAAAATATCAAAAACCTTTTTCCAACCTTTTTTCTAGGGTTCAAACGTAGACTTTAATATTTGTAGGGTGTAAAATTACATAATAAAGTATGCCCTCATGTATTAATGATACAAGGTGTAAAAATATGAAACTAAAATTTAAATTTTAGAAGGATTTAACCCAATAAGGTATAAACTTTCTTATGAAGAGAGATCTACCTTGAACTTTAGAGAAGATCAATGAATAGAAACTCGACTTAGAAAAAATAATCAAATAACAATGCAGCTTACCTTATGTGTGGTGCATTAAGGGTGATGCGTCTTCTTCTTGTATAACTAGTTGCTTACCCAGACTCTTGCAGACCATAGGTTCTTAGTGACTATAATATTAAGTGGCAACTCCTAAACATTAATTATAATTTTATAATTAAATCCAAAAACCCTTCCTAATATGCCACACCTTATTAAGAGGCATGACAAAAGCCTCCACCATCAATAGATGATGTCATAGCGCACACCTCAAGACAATGAGTATTATGGATTATTGTTTTTTGTTTTAATTCTTGATAAAAAGTTTTGAACTATCATTTGGTTTTATTAGTTTTATATAATATAATATTTCTAAAAATTATGAAATGATGTGTTTTTTTTAAATAACTTGTTTTTTTAATATGTTTGTTCTAAGGCTTAACGTGAGTGAGATGTTCTTTTGAAATCATTCTTGCATTGCTCATCATGGATCTAAGATTCAGGTCGTGATAAGTTAAATTGAAGAAGTAACCAAATAATTACAACATTTTGAATGTAAAATAAACTCAATAATTTAGGATAAGAAAAGAATACTTACATTTATTGAGTGATTCAAACTTTGATTGCATCTACGAATTATAACTCTAGGATAACAAACATCTTTTTGGTATTTTTAGTTTATAGAAAATTGTAAGCCTCTTTGATTATCACCTATAAAGTGATCACCTATGGAATTATCACCTACAAGCCATTACCTACTGGTTTCAAGTTTGAAAGGTCTTAAGAACTTGATAAAATTGCAATGCAGTTATTTTAATTTTTTGTTGAAATGTTGATGATGATCTTCCATACAATCTTCCTTGTATAGTGACATCAATTGTTGATTATCTTCCATCTTTCAGGGTTCTTTACTAATTGTCTGGTAATTGTCGATAATCTTCTATATTTTCGAGTTCTTTCCATGATTTCAAGTCCATAATACATGGTTTGTTATACTTGCTTGTAGAGTTAATCCTGGGTGCATATTCCTTCTTTTATATGTGACAAGAATCTTATCTTCTTTTAAGTTTCTTTCAATTAATCCAATTATCAAATAGTTATCATATATCTCTTTATTTATTTCCCATCAAAATTTATAGTATAACACCATCCATTTTGGTAATTGTTTACATGTTCAATCGTAATGAAACAAATATTCCTTTTGGAAAACAACCTACATTCATTTTTAAGAAACCTTGTTGTGATTTTCAAGTACTCTTGGATGTAAAAGAAGTAGACAACACTATATTCATAATATTTGTCTTTGCATAACTTCTTTGCATATCATGATTTCTATGATCATAACATGGTAAAAACTAATATAAGCTCCTTCTAACATGTTTATAGTGATAATTTTTGCATGAAAAAGAATGGCATGGCTATCTGCTTTTCTCTTTTTGAAAAATCAACGTCATCAACCAGTTTAGTGCATAACTCATATCTAGTCCGATAAGTAACATATCTTAATGTGTTTTGTTTTTCTGAAATTGATAACTATACAAGCAAGAAAAAAAAAAGAGAGTGTGAAATAGAGAGAGAGAGAACATAAAGTGGAAAAAAAAGAAGAAAAAGAAGAAGAGAAAAGAGAAGAAGAGAAGAAGAGAAAAGAGGGAAATATAAAGAGATTTGGAGAAATAAGTGTTTATGGTAATTATTATGCTTTAATGTGTATAATTATGGTATTTAGCTTTGATTTTGGTTTTGTTAAGGTTTAAGGTTTTGAAGTTTGTGTTTTAGCATTAGATTGATGGATTAATTGAAGTGTTATAGGTAAATTATTATAGGTTTATTGAATTGTTATGGTTTATAAGGTTTATAAGGTTTTGGGTTAAAATTTGAGACGCTAAAAGAATTTTTAGATTTACCAATATAATTTTCTAAGTATTTATTCTCATTATTTGTCAGTAAGTTTCCTTGTTGACATGATCATGGATAAAAATCATCTGTCGAAAAAATCTTATTGGTGATTTGTGATATATTGATAATAGTTTTATAGATACATTTACTAATGTACAAAGCGTGTCAAAAAAAGTTTACCTACTTCATTTCATTGGTACTTATATAATTAAATATAACATATCACTAACAAAAAAAACTATGTCATTATATTGGTGATTTGTTCTCAACTGTTAGTATGTTCATCAGTAAATTTAACATGTAACCATCAAACAGACCATATGTTATTCCATCGGTCAGTAAATAGTGACAATGACATTTGTAGTAATTGTTTTTTAACTTTTTAGAATATATTGATAGATTATATCTATCGGGGACCCTATCAGTAATAATTTCAAGATATATATCTTTAAAAATCTATTAAAATTAAAAAATTAAAAATTAAATTGATATATAATTCAAATATTTATTACAAATTTAAATATAATTAATTTTAAATATAATTAATCTAGAATAAAGGTGTTGGAGGAGGAGGTCGGTGTAGCTCTTAACCTGGATCATGTGCGAAATAAGAGGGAATACTAGTACCACCCATTTGTGATATCATCTTCATTGGTGAAGTTTGGTCATCTCAACACTGAGTCGTTCATAATCAGCAGCAAAATGGATTATTTGATCTGTAACTTATTAGTCTAAAATCACCTCTAATTCTAGAGTTTGAGTGCTCAAAACCAATTGCGAGCATCTAATGGTTGAAACACCATGATCTATTTGCAAGAACTCAGTTGTAGTGTTAAAGAGACCTTACACCTAATTTCTTTCGGGTCCACTAAACGATCCTATCTCCAACTACAAATCTAGATTTAGATCTAGATGGTCTAGGGATTGTCATCATATCTCTCTTTTAACTTGGTGTTATATGTATCCTTGAAAAGGAAAGTTATCAAATTCAAAAAAAAAAAATACTAAGTTAAGAAAAAAATTATTGAAAACAATATACCACAAAGTATTGAGTTCACTTATCTATAAGCTATTGCACCCTTTTTTGGCAGTCATCAATTGCTCCATTGGGCTTGATTCGTGTCCAAAAATTATAGCCTCTAAGAGAAAATTGTTGTTAATTAAATATATTTATAAAAATAATAAATAGAAAAATAGATGTAATTGAAAAAGAATTTTACCATCCACTCCATATGCAAAACAAATGGAATGAAGTCATCGATATGCATGGTAATGAAACTATGAACTTACTAGTTTTGGTGCTGTGCAATAGAGTGTGATCGTCACATGAAATGATCAGACATCATATGCTGAATATATTTCGCTCACTTGGCCTCTAAGATGTATGGAGGTTTGAAATCCTTCCAAACTACCATTGAAGACAAGCATCTATATTGTATCTCAAACTATTATGATTGAGTATGATCGTTGATAAAAACATGAACTCTAGCCTTATATACATGACCAATGATGATTTGTAAACTGTGAGTGTCATCATTTAATAAGAATAAGGAGCAACAAATGATCTTAATAGATTGAATTTGTTTGTATATAACTCAAGATGCATGTTTCTTAATTTCATTGAAAATTAAGGATGCACCTTATTAAAATATTTCCAAGCTTCATTATCGAAAAGGTATATCATTATTCCATCCACTGCATCATGTTAGTTATGCCATATCATGTTTTCAGCTAACTAAATTAGCTTTTCAAAGTTGTAATTAAACTTTCAGACTTTAATTTCTTTCTATTAATGCCTAAATTGAATTCAAAAACCAATTTTCCTTACAATTAAGCCCTAAATAAATACAATTAAAACTTGAAAAATTCCAATTGAGTTATTAAACATCCAATGTTGAATATTTCTGTTATTAGATCTTTATGAGTCAAAATTGAACTATCAATTTTTAAACTTTGAATATTTTAATTCTTGTTAACTAGTATATGATAAAAATTTTAGACATTCTTCATTTCTTTCTACTGATGTGTGTGTGAATATATATTTTTAATATTTTTTTTATTTGTTTTTTTTTGTATGTTTATATGAGGTACAAAATAGAGAACACTAGCTATGCTCAAACTCAATATAGATGTAGAAAAAATAGAGTGCATCAAAATAAAGTAAATTTAGAAAGCAAGAGATCCGTACAGTATTCAAAAACCTCCTTAGATGATGCAAGAAAAACAGGAATCAACAACATAGCACATCAAACAAAATAAAAAATAAAAACAAAAAAAAATTAAAAAGCTGAATCAACAAAGTAAAAACCACATAGCTTAAATTTGTTAGACCGAACACATGAAAGATCAAATCCTTCCATATTTTTTTCCATAGCACTGACAACTCTAATTATTTCTCAAGAACCAGAATCAAGTTCTAAAAGACTCAGAAACAAGCATTAACATTATTGCTCCAGTTGCTATATATATATATATATATATAGCAACTGGAGCAATAATGTCATCAATGGTGTCCTTATTGATAAAATAGAAATTAAGTGTAAATAGAACATCAAAATGCCCAAAAAAATAATTTATTGATTTTGATTATATTGATCTTTTGATTACAAATGTACTAATATCATAAAGGTAGAATTATTCAAGAGTTACATAAATGCAACATATGTTAATAAAAAACTAAAACTAATACATAATATTGATATATGCCTTAAAGGAGGAAAGAAAAGGAGTTTGAGACTCCTCACTCAAAGTCTTCCCCTTTGATCATTCAAGATCTTCTTCACATGGAAGGTAACTGCACACTGACCTAATCTCTGCTAACGTGGAATTAAAAAAAAAAAAAAAAGAGAAGTCAGGCTAGCAGCGGCTACGGCACAGCACATATGAGAAATTGGAGGGTAGGGCTTTCCTGGAAGGGAGTCCATGAGGAAGTGCTCTAGTGAAAGTGTTTATTATGTGTAATACAGATCAGTTCCATCAAACCAAGTGTAAGACAACAAAAAAATAATTTAAACTCAAATACAAGTTATTTTCAACATAAAAATATATACTCAGATTTCCATCTAATACATGCCCTTATGATAATGGACATAAATTTTGATTCTAAAAGTCATGTTACATATTGAGTCTGATTTATGAAGTCATCTAAGATTGGTAATTGCCCTCCAAACAAGTACTAGAAATGACTATTTTGGAAAAATCATATTTTCAAGTTAATTTAGATTTTTTTATCTATTTACTTTAGAAATATTTTATTAATTTTTAAGCTTTGTTTAGGGTATTTTTCCTAGTATATGATAGTCTAGAATCATAATTATTATGGTTGATTTCTTTTTTGACGCAATTCTATCTTTTTTGTGTTTATTGTCTTTTTTATGCTGTTTTTGTATGCGTCTAAAACTAGAGGACGGCGTCGTTTCCAAAAAATCTGGATTGATACTTTAACAAAAACAAGTCATGGCCTAGACTTCAAGGTTGAAAAGAGTAACTCATCAAAGAGATGCCTAATTCCGTCACGTAACTTCTCTGGAGACTTGTCTGAAGGCCATATCCATTCTCCACAAAGCAAAATTTAACACTTTTCCACGAGCCAAGATCCAGTTTACCCACTCATGGAAGCTGAAGAATTGTTCCTGATTTTTTCTCTTTTAATGCTCCAATTCTCATCTTGTACATCCCACGACTCCTTAAAGACCAACCAAACCATTAAAGAAGGTGACCTTCTTATCTCCAAAGGAAATATTTTCGCACTAGGATTTTTCAGTCCAGGTAGTTCTAGCAATAGATATCTTGGAATTTGGTACCATAAAATACCAGAACAAACTGTGGTGTGGGTTGCAAACAGGAACGATCCTATCATTGGTTCCTCAGGATTTCTCTTTATAAACCAATATGGAAACCTAGTTCTCTATGGTAACGATGACCAAAAGCTTCCTGTGTGGTCTACAAATGTTTCAGTGGAAGAAAATGATACTTGCGCAGCTCAACTCTTGGATTCAGGAAATTTGATATTGGTCAGGAAAAGAAGCAGAAAAACCGTATGGCAAAGCTTCGATTATCCTACGAACATGCTGCTTCCAGGAATGAAACTGGGGCTGGATCGAAAATTAGGAATTTATCGGTTCCTAACATCATGGAGATCAGCTGAAGACCCTGGGTTCGGGGACTTGTCAGTTAGGATCAACCCAAATGGCTTGCCACAATTCTTTGTCTATAATGGTACAAAGCCAATTAGTAGATCTCGCCCTTGGCCATGGAGAAATCAGATGGGCTTATACAAATGCACTTTTGTAAATGATCTAGACGAAATATACTCTGTCTGCACAGTTCTTGATGATTCTTATCTGCTAAGATCAATAGTGGATCATTTAGGACATTTAAAGGCTTTAAGATGGCGAGAAAGTGATGGTCTGTGGAAAGAATACTGGAAGTCCCCTCAGTCTCAGTGTGACTATTATGGACATTGTGGTGCTTATAGTATGTGTGAACTCGCAAATCTAAATGAATTTGTATGTGCCTGTTTACCTGGGTTCGAGCCCAAGTACCCATTGGAATGGTCTGCGAGAGATGGGTCCGGTGGTTGTGTCAGGAAGCGGCTACATACGTCTTCGGTGTGCCAGAATGGAGAAGGGTTTGTGAAGGTGGAAAATGTAATTCTTCCGGAAAGTTCAGCTGCTGTTTGGGTGGACATGAGCAAGAGTCGTGCAGACTGTGAAGTGCAATGCAAGAGGAATTGTTCATGCTCTGCATACGCAATCATTGCAATTCCCGGAAAAAACTATGGTTGTTTGACATGGTACAAGGAATTAGTAGACATTAAATATGATAGGAGTGACAGTTATGATCTGTATGTTCGTGTTGATGCATATGAATTAGGTACCCTTTTTCTGCTCAACTACTTCATAGGATTGTGATTACAAATATTGATTTATAAGAGCTTTCCTATGCTTGTCACTGCTCTTGACTGTAGTTAATAAGCTCTTTGCTGCAAGAAAGAAACCATAGATATTGGTACGTTTTAGGTGCCAAAAGGGCTACCCTTTGCAATATATATTGTCATATTTCCATTAGAAAATGGGGTGGTTTTTCCTATAGAGTTAATCTTCATTCTTTTCACTCTCATGCAGCTGACACTACAAGGAAGTCAAATGATTCTCGTGAAAAAACGATGCTGGCCGTTTTAGCACCATCAATTACATTATTGTGGTTTCTCATTAGCCTGTTGGTTTATTTGTGGCTCAGGAAGAGAGAAAAAAGGTACTGAACTGCAGGTAAACAGAACTTCTACTGAATTAGAATATTTCAAGCTCAGCACCATAACGGCGGCCACTAGCAATTTCTCTTCAGCTAACAAACTCGGGCAAGGTGGTTTTGGCTCTGTTTATAAGGTTGATTTTCTTGCATTTAGCTAAAAACTAAATGGCTTCTCAATACTGCAGATTTGTTTTCTCTAATTTACATAATTGTAGTCTAGAGGCTTAATCTTGTGACATGATTTTAGGGTCTGCTAGCTAATGGACGGCAGGTTGCAATAAAAAGGTTATCTAGAAGTTCAGGACAAGGAACAGAAGAATTTAAAAATGAAGTTATGGTAATTGCAATGCTTCAACACAGGAATCTGGTGAAACTTCTAGGCCATTGCACTCAGGGTGGAGAACAAATGTTAATCTATGAATACTTGCCAAACAAAAGCTTGGACTCGTTTCTCTTCGGTAAGTCTTTTTAAGTATTCGTTTCCGTGATTTACACTAGTTGTCAAATTATACCTGTCTGAAAAATAATTGTTTCAACAGATGAAAGCAGAAGATTGTTATTGGAATGGCGAAAACGCTTCGATATTATTGTTGGAATAGCTCGTGGGATTTTATATCTTCACCAAGACTCCAGGTTGAGAATCATTCACAGGGATTTAAAATGCAGCAACATTCTATTGGATGCAGAGATGAACCCAAAAATATCAGATTTCGGAATGGCAAAAATATTTGAGGGCCACCGGACTGAAGATAGGACAAGGAGAGTTGTAGGAACATAGTAAGTACCTTGGCTTAAAACAAAGACCGAGAATGTTTACCAGGAATACTAAAACTTCAGATTCTTGTTTTTCTGATGCAGTGGCTATATGTCACCAGAATATGCTGTGTTTGGAAAATTTTCTGTAAAATCAGATGTTTTCAGTTTTGGGGTCATGTTGTTAGAGATTGTGAGTGGCAAGAAGAACAACAGATTTTATCAACAGAATCCTCCCTTGACCTTGATTGGATATGTGAGTTATTAAAGAGTTTTTAGTGCTCTTGGTTGAATTTCAGTGTTCACAATTTTAGATGCTGTCTGCTCTCATTTCTTGTATGCTAATGATTTATATGAACATCACAGGCGTGGGAATTATGGAGAGAAGACAAAGCATTGGAGATAGTGGATCCATCACTGTACGAGTTGTATCATCCGCGTGAAGCCTTGAAATGCATACAAATTGGTCTACTGTGCGTGCAAGAAGATGCCGCGGACAGACCATCTATGTTGGCAGTTGTTTTTATGTTGAGTAACGAAACAGAGATTCCTTCTCCAAAGCAGCCTGCATTCCTCTTTCGAAAATCAGATAAATTCCCTGATTTAGCCTTAGAAGTAGAAGATGGACAGTGTTCCGTAAATGAGGTGACAATTTCTGAAATTGCTAGTCGCTGAAGCTGTGCTGTCTGAAAAATTGCTAAAATGAAGTTCCATTAGATTTGAAATGAAAATACTTGTTGCTAAATTGGGGATTTGAGATTTAGCACACCACCATGCACGAACAATCCAATTCAATGAAAGTTAAATCACAATGATTTCTGACGATGCATTGGAGATAGTTGATTCATCACTGGAGGAGTTATATTTTCCCCTGCAAGCCTAGTCGGTCTCTTGTTCTTATGTCAAGTAGTGTTTTTTAAAGTATAATTTTTTCAAGGTTTGATATTATTATTTTATATTTGAAGTATTAATAATTTCTTAACTAGATAATGTTTTATAATAATATATCTAAAAATATAAGATAATTTTAATTTATGATAAATATTCATCTTCAATATTGGTCTATCAGATAAATAAGGGATTGATTAATGCGTTTAACTACTAAAATTGAGAAGACAAAGAGAAAGTTAAGATTAGAAAAGAGATCTTAGATTAGTCCAAACTAGAACATCATTTGATTTTTGGATTATAACTGGAGCTAAAGAATTTAGATTTAGATATGTTTTATATGGATAGAAAGCTAAGATATAGGTCTAAAACTTTCATGAAGAGTCCAAATTTAAAAAGACCGTTTTCAAGTTCAAATTATTGCAATAATGGAGAAGTCTGAATTTGTCTTGCAGCCTCGATACTATTCAATGTTTAGCCTATATCTTGAGTTTAAAAGTCCAAATGCACCGATTTTTTTTATTAGAAAGCTGAGACAATTTTCTAGAATTTTTATGAAGACAATCTATTCAAATTCTAATGTTAGTGATAATGTTTTGTTTAAACAAGAAGATAAAGATTATCATCAAGTCAAGATGTGGCCACCCACTAAATAATTAGTCAACAAATCAATAACTCCAAATTTTGACCTATAAAAGAAAATATTTGTCATGTATTTAGGCATCTTAGTTTTCAGATGAAGATTATGTTCTTGCTCTCCCTATTTATATTTTTATAATACTTAAGTTTTACTTATATTAATCTCTTGTTTACATTTTTTTTTAGTTAACTTATTTTTTTTATATATTTTTTTATCTTGTTTATTTATATTTTTAAGTTAACTTATTTTTTTTTATATATTTTTTATCTTGTTTATTTATATTTTTATGTTTTATTATATTTAGTTAAGTTCATTACGTCAAGGTGAAAATGTTACACTAATGGTGTAAGAATAAATGTAGTAAAATTTCAATATGGACCTTAATGTTTGATACTAATATGTTTTGTATTTATTATTTTTTTCACTCTTAATACTTTGCTTGTTAAATGGTTAATCTAGATTTATGTTGTATAACTCTTGGTATAATAATACTTGGCACTTTAATAACTCAACCGTATAATATAACTAACACCTATACTGTGAGAGGTTAACTTAAGTTATAATTATGAATACTTGACAGCATTTATAAGTATCAACATTATTCAAATAAGATAACTAATGTAAATATGTTAACAAGTTATAATCGGATTGAAACCTTCTTTGTGTGGTTTCTAGTTGAGTAATAAAAAGAGTTTATATTATATTTGTTTAAAATACCATTAATAGATTCTTTAACCTTGACAATTATTTTATTCTTATTTAATATTTACATTAATCTTATATTTTAAAGTCATTTTCAACTTCCCATCATCATCATCATTATTATTTATAATTTATATTTTTTTTTATTGTTTGATTTCGATCTTAATAGATTATTTATTACCTTGATATTTTTATATTTTAAAAAAATATATATAAATCTATTCCTTTTCCTTAGCAACCTGCATTCCTTTTGATGGAGGAGCTAGAACTATACTAGCTTTCATATAATTAGTCCATTTCTTTTAATATTTTATTTATAATATTTATGATGGTTGTTTGGAGGGCTAAGATTTGTTGTTTTCAAGGCTCGTTTTCCATCCAAGTATCTTAATTAGTAGCAATTTCAATGAAGGGAAAACGTTTGTGAATGCCTTTCCTCAATACAGTCTGCAGATCAAGCTTTTCTCCACTCGATGTACCCGCTGCTAAAATTCCCAACCTGATTCTAAACAACTGCTCCTTTCTGCCTAGCGTCAAGGGAGAAATCTAACAGCATCATCATATGTTATGCTATATGCGTGGTGTTCGTCAGCTATTCTTTATGGATAGTTACTCGATCTACCTTGTGTTATGATGCTTGCTTTGTCTTACCCTTTTCTCCTCTGTTCCTGAGCCACAGATACGCTAATGATCAGCCATGTTGAACCCAAAGTTGGAACAAGAACGGTCACAATTCCTTTTCATGAGAGCCATTTCATCTCCTCCATTCCTCCATTCTAGGTACCGCCAATACCCCCACCCCAATTTCAGCTGCAGAAACCTCTTCAGCTCTGGGACTTCTATTATAATGCTTTTCTAAGAGCTGGATAGCTTGGGTTAGAGAATGTTTTTGCCAGCCTTTGTCCTTGGTCGAGCTTGCTACTCTTTCCCAACTTTGATCGATGAGGAAAGGTAGTTCTTAGAGGCTATTCTAGTTGGGAGGTCTGGCCTCGAAGAGAATGGCATAGAGGTGTTGAAACAGCTGGAGAGGTTTCGATCATCCCTTCAAACATCCTGTTTGATGAAAGCTACAATCACCACTTGACCTTTACTAGATAAATAACCTTTAATATAAGAAACTATTTTATCTGACCTTATTATTTTAGTTCATCATTATTGTTCCTAGCAATTATTTGTTTTGGTAAACTTTCATGATGTGCATATATTCAATTAATCATGGTAAATTTTTCTACCGGAGGATTACAATGTCTTTCTTCAAGGCATGAAGCCATGCCAAATTCATTTTGATAAGGTTTACTGCTCAAATTAATTCTCCCATAGCAATCCAGCACTCACATTGACAGCACTCACGTTGAGTTAACAGGTACACCTTCTTCTTTTTCAATTTCATTACTCACCGAAATGAACTTTAGACCATCCTTCAAATATTAATTGGTCTTACTTGCTAACGTGTCAAGCTGATTGGACATTAACTAGACATCTGTCGCGGAATGATGATGTCATGCTTACATCATCCTTTAGTTTGGGTCAGTTCATACAGACTGGGTCGTATTGATGGCTGATTTCTGGTTCAATAGATGAAGAAGATTGATCCAGCCATTTTACAACCTCTCCAGTAAACATTTTTTTTTCTGTTGAACATGACTGCCACCAACCCACCGAAAGGTGGCGGTCTTCTTGTACTAGAATGGTGGTGGGACTTTGTCTCCACCATTCTCAGCCGTTAAAAGGTTATCTAGAAATTCAGGACAAGGAGGAATAGAAGAATTTAAAACTAAAGTCACAGTAATTGCAAAGCTTCACCACAGGAACTTCTGAAGCTTCTGGGCTGTTGCATTCAGGTTTGAGAACATATGTTAATTTATAGAGTTTTTTTAGTTAATAATATATTTTTTTCATGATAGTTTTTATTTTTAAAAAATAAAATAAATATTTATAATTTGATTATCATGAATATAAAATATTAAAATAATTATTATAAATTGTGGTATTGATTTTGTATGAAAAGTAGTTATAGTTTTAAGGTATTTTTTTAGTGGAAAATAATGTTTTTATTTTCAACAAATAAACATGTTTTTGAGTTTTTTTAAATTAAAACTCAAAATTATAAAAGGTTTTTTTTTTATCATTGAGCACAATTATTATGTCTTATGTATAGTATATATAGGGAAGTAATAATAGTTGTTTTTTAAAATATTTTTATTTAAAAATATATTAAAATATATATATTTTAAAAAAATTATTTTTGATATTAATATATTAAAATTATTTAAAAATATATAAAAATTATTTTAAATAAAAATAAATAAGTTTTCCTACGCAGTACCAAATAAGAGTGTAGTATAAAAAAGTCAAGTCATGCTTTAGATCTTGAAGGTCGCGAAGAAAAACCCATGAAAAATATATTATTTTTTATATTAAAAAATAATTTTAAAAAGACAATTACTAATATATCTACTGTTATTCCAAGCACGTAACCCAAAAATAACCACTTTTTTCACGTAACTTCTCTAATGGTCCCACACTTGTCTGAAGACCATCTCCTTTCTCCACAAAGCGACAATTCACTTGTCCAGAAGCCAAGGTCCAGTTTGCCCCATGGAAACTGGAAAACTGTTCCTGCTTTTTTCTCTTGTAACGCTCCATTTCTCATCTTGTACATCCCAAGACTCCTTAAAGACGAACCAAACCATTAAAGAAGGTGACCTTCTTATCTCCAAAGGAGATATTTTCGCACTAGGATTTTTCAGTCCTGGCAGCTCAACCAATAGATATCTTGGAATTAATTTGGTACCATAAAATACCAGAACAAACTGTGGTGTGGGTTGCAAACAGGAACGATCCAATCATTGGTTCCTCAGGAATTCTCTTTATAAACCAATATGGAAAACTCGTTCTCTATGGTAACGATGACCAAAAGCTTGTAGTGTGGTCTACAAATGTTTCAGTGGAGGAAAATGATACTTGTGCAGCTCAACTCTTGGATTCAGGAAATTTGATATTGGTCAGGGAAAGAAGCAGAAAAACTGTATGGCAAAGCTTCGATTATCCTACGAACATCCTGCTTCCTGGAATGAAACTGGGGCTGGATCGAAAATTAGGAATTGATCGGTTCCTAACATCATGGAGATCAGCCGAAGACCCTGGGTTCGGGACTTTTCAGTTAGGATCAACCCAAATGGCTCGCCACAAATCTTTTTCTATAATGGCAAAAAGCCAATTAGTAGATCTCCCCCTTGGCCATGGAGAAGTCAGATGAGCTTATACAAAAGCACCTTTGTAAATGATCCAGACGAAAAGTACTTTGTGTACACAGTTCCTGATGATTCTTATCTGCTAAGAACAATAGTGGATCATACAGGACATGTAAAGGCTTTAACATGGCGAGAAAGTGATGGTCGGTGGAAGGAATACTGGAATTCCCCTCAGTTTCAGTGCTTATAGTACGTGCGAACTCTATAATAATAAAACTTTAATACGCCCGGCACAAAACTTGTTAAATATAATAAGAAGAGTAACACAAAAAAAGAAAGAGATTTAAGTGTTTGGCTATAAATTTTTTTAGCTAATAGTCTAGATATTTTTTTTTATTCTTAGATATTAAATTAATATTTTGTACAAATAAGTTATTATTTTCTATATCTATTAAGATATATAAAGTTGGACCACCGCATAACTTATTGAAAGTTCATTCATATGGTTTATTTACTTATTAAATGTTTATTTTAAAAATGTAATATATTGTAATACATAAAAAGAAATGTTTGATTATAAAATAAATTTATATGTTGTATTCTTGATTTAAGGATATGTTTTCACTTACTATATATTTTAAACTCTAGACAGATATTCTTACTTTTCTGTTCGTATCATATGTATCATATGAGATAAGTGGGAGAATAATAGAAAAATATTCTTAAATTGACCAATATATCCTTTGTGATGATGATAATTATAAGGATCCATATTCTGTTGAACTCATTCTAGTAGTAGGCTAAGTACATCCATGATAGATGGAGAGGAGTAAAAATTTAGGTTATCTGTAAAGGATCCATATTCTAGCCAAACAAAAGGGTTATGAAAAGTCATGCGTCTTCCATCCACATAGTAACTCTAAAACTTTACATAAATTAAAAGATTTTATTATTATTGACACCACAAAGATTTTTGGACAATTATCTCAATATTTAATCAGCCATTACACCAAGAGGAATGTATCCTATTAATTTTGTACCGTGTTTATATGCCGGGCGTATTAAACCATCTTATATAAATGAATTTGGATTAGCCTGTTTACCTGGGTTCGAGCCCAAGCACCCATTGGAATGGTCTACGAGAGATGGGTCCGGTGGTTGTGTCAGGAAGCGGCTACATACGTCTTCGGTGTGCCAGAATGGAGAAGGGTTTGTGAAGGTGGAAAATGTAATTCTTCCGGACACTTCTGCTGCAGCATGGGTGGACATGAGCAAGAGTAGTGCAGACTGTGAACTGGAATGCAAGAGGAATTGTTCATGCTCTGCATACGCAATCATTGTGATTCCCGGAAAAGGGGATGGTTGTTTGAATTGGTACAAGGAATTAGTAGACATTAGATATGATAGGAGTGAAAGTCATGATCTGTATGTTCGTGTCATTACAAATATTGATTTATATGAGCTTTCCTATTCTTGTCACTGGACTTGACTGTAGTTAATAAGCTCTTTACTGCAGGAAAGAAACCATAGATATTGGCACGTTTTAGGTGCCAGAAGGGCTACCCTTTGCCATATGTGTTGTCATATTTCCGTGGGAAAATGGGGTGGTTATTCCTACGGAGTAAATCTTTTTTCTTTTCACTCTCATGCAGCTGACACTACAAGGAAGTCAAACAATTCTCGTGAAAAACCGATGCTGGCCGTTTTAGCACCATCAATTGCATTATTGTGGTTTCTCATTAGCCTGTTTGCTTATTTGTGGTTCAAGAAGAGAGCAAAAAAAGGTAATGAACTGCAGGTAAACAGCACTTCTACTGAATTGGAATATTTCAAGCTCAGCACCATAACGGCGGCCACTAACAATTTCTCTCCAGCTAACAAACTCGGGCAAGGTGGTTTTGGCTCTGTTTATAAGGTTGAGTTTCTTGCATTTAGCTAAAAACTAATTGGCCTCTCTAATTTGCATAATTGTAGTCCAGAGGCTTAATCTTGTAAGATGATTTTAGGGTCTGCTGGCTAATGGACTGGAGGTTGCAATAAAAAGGTTATCCAGTAGTTCAGGACAAGGAACAGAAGAATTTAAAAATGAAGTTATGGTAATTGCAAAGCTTCGACACAGGAATCTTGTGAAACTTCTAGGTTACTGCAATCAGGATGGAGAACAAATGTTAATCTATGAATACTTGCCAAACAAAAGCTTGGACTCGTTTCTTTTCCCTAAGTCTCTTTATGTTTTTATTGCCCTGATTTACTCTAGCTGTTAAATTATACCTGGCTGAAAAATAATTGTTTGAACAGATGAAAGCAGAAGATTGTTATTGGATTGGCTAAAACGCTTTGATATTATTGTCGGAATAGCTGTGAACAATATTTTTTTTTTTTTGAAAAGCTAATATAGAGTAAATTAAATTCACTCGCTTAAGTAGTTCCAATTATGACGTTATCAATGACGTTTTGGTCAGATAAGAGAAGATAAGGATTATCATCAAATCAAGAGTTGGCCACCCACTTATCAATTAGTCATCAAATCAATAGTTCCCAAATTTTATCAACAGAATCCTCCCTTGACCTTGATTGGATATGTGAGTTATAAGAGAGCTTTTAGTGCTCTTTGTTGAATTTCAATGTTCACAATTTTAGATGTTGTCTGCTCTCATTTCTTGTATGTTAATGATTTATATGAACAACACTGGTGCGGGTTTTGTGGAGAGAAGACAAAACATTGGAGATAGTGGATCCATCACTGAACGAGTTGTATGATCCGCGTGAAGCCTTGAAATGCATACGAATTGGTCTACTGTGCGTGCAAGAAGATGCCCCGGACAGACCATCTATGTTGGCAGTTGCTTTTATGTTGAGTAACGAAACAGATATTCCTTCTCCAAAACAACCTGCATTCCTCTTTAGAAAATCTGACAATAATCCTGATATAGCATTAGAGGTAGAAGATGGACAGTGTTCTCTAAATGAGGCGACAATTACTGAAATTGCTAGTCGCTGAAGCTGTGCTGTCTGAAAAATTGCTAATATGAAGTTCCATTAGATTTGTAATGAAAAATTACTGAATGATGGGAAAACGGCAGTGAATTCCTTTCCTCAAGACAGTCAGAACAAATATTTTAAAGCGGCTGAAAATAATGGGACATGTATGCTGTGCATCACAACAGATCAAGCTCTTCATATCCAAAATTTGAGCATGTCGACCGGGCCATGGCCCAAGAAACTGCAAAACTCTCTTTCCAGTTTCTTAAGCATTTTATATATAAAAACATTGAAAAATGCATTGAAGAAGACCAATTATCCGATCCCACAATTTCAACGTCAATTTTCTCCATTTTACTTATTTGTCCATTTTCACTAACAACATGTTTGAAATAAAACTAGCGTATTGACGTACACTTTGCAATAGGTTAATAATAATTTTTTTAAATATAAAAAATATATTAAATGTTTTAAGTTTACTGGCGATGTCAAACTTAATAGTATTGGATTTGGTTTTACCGTCAAACTTAACTTTGAATTTAACAATCACAATATATTGAATCTTACTAATGGTAGGACCCAATATTATTACATCCGACTGACTAACAAGAACCAGTATCATTTAGAAAAACATCTCATATCATAGGAGCACGAAACAATTAATTGCCAAATTGATCGACTATCTTCTTGTTTGCATGGCTTGTTGGACAACTCAAGGGACTAGAGCCTCTTCGCTGTAAATAATCTGTAGCTGAAAGCATAGCCTCTTCAATAAGAATGAATTTACCCAACGCAATCTTGATGGAGAGGTTCTCCGTAAATGCCTTATGGTGTCCTCATATGTCAATAAGCAGCTTATTGGTTCAACACTGCATCTTGCATAGTTGATGGGTGATAGCTCTATGATAGATAAACTAAAAAAAACTAAGTTTGCTAGCTTTATCAAAACCAGATGTTACCCAAAAGAAGTCTCCTCCCCCGAGTTTAAATAGCATTTTGACCTAGCAAGATTAATCTATCCAAGCAGATGGGTTATGACAAAATCATGAAATCTATG
>NW_011500323.1:159775-178321 GCF_000495115.2 Populus euphratica
TTTACCGTCAAACTTAACTTTGAATTTAACAATCACAATATATTGAATCTTACTAGTGGTAGGACCCAATATTATTACATCCGACTGACTAACAAGAACCAGTATCATTTAGAAAAACATCTCATATCATAGGAGCACGAAACAATTAATTGCCAAATTGATCGACTATCTTCTTGTTTGCATGGCTTGTTGGACAACTCAAGGGACTAGAGCCTCTTCGCTGTAAATAATCTGTAGCTGAAAGCATAGCCTCTTCAATAAGAATGAATTTACCCAACGCAATCTTGATGGAGAGGTTCTCCGTAAATGCCTTATGGTGTCCTCATATGTCAATAAGCAGCTTATTGGTTCAACACTGCATCTTGCATAGTTGATGGGTGATAGCTCTATGATAGATAAACTAAAAAAAACTAAGTTTGCTAGCTTTATCAAAACCAGATGTTACCCAAAAGAAGTCTCCTCCCCCGAGTTTAAATAGCATTTTGACCTAGCAAGATTAATCTATCCAAGCAGATGGGTTATGACAAAATCATGAAATCTATGTCCAATATTATTAAGTTTTGCTGACAATAGAATCCAATGCTATGAGGTTCAATTAGACAACCAGATGTAATATCCTTGAATTTAGTTGTTGAATTCTATTGCCCAACCACACTCAATACTATTGCGTGATATTAGACAGCCCATTCAATATCTTTAGATTTGGCTGCAAGCCAAACCTAGTAGTATTGATTTTATCAGTCAAACTAGACTTAATAATACTTTTTAATTAAATAACAACAAAAATAATATCTTTTAATGCTACAATATCATTCATAATACAAACATTTTATATTTACAGTATATTCCATAGTGTAATGAATATATATTCATATTAAATGTTTAGTGTTTTCTCACACATTTAAAAATATAGTGTAATATCATCATGTTCTAAGAAAATATATATTATAGAAGATACCAAGTCAGTTAAATGATTATAATAAATACATCAACTTCTGATTTCCATGTAGAATTAACAAAAAACTAAATCCCATGGAAAAATTACTATAGATATGTCTTGAATTATTATGAATTATAGTAGTGAATTTACTATTTTTCCCTTCTCAACTGAAAAACTTTGCCTATCTCTTAAGGGTAATATGGTCTTTTTCATATGCTTCATTGGTCATTATAACATTAATTATGGGTTTTTTGGTTTTTTAATTTTTTATAGAGTATAATTACTTAAATGTGTTTAAAAGCCAAATAAAAAAAAAACTATATTCCTCTAAAACGTTTAATCTCTTAATAAATATATAAAGAAAATAAATGTATAAGTGGTTGATGCATTAGGTGAACACGCTAGCAAGTAAGCATTTTCATCATGTTAAAGCGGTACATGCAGCAACATTCAACTACCAAAAATGACTTTCTTTTATTTTTTTTCAATTCATTATAGAGTGGTTTACCTACCTAGACGGCGCGTGTACTGTAAGTTCATTGAGTTTGGCCTCGGTTGGCTTTTCTTTTTCTTTTTTTCTTGATTTCCACACTAGCCTTCCAAAATTTCATTATGGCCATTAAATTTGTTTTTCCTTTTCATTTGGTTCTTATTCTTTCAATTGGGTTTTTTTTTTCTCATTTGATTATTTTGAAAAATTAAAATTTATTTTCAATTTTATTCTCTTTTAAATTTTATTAATTTAACAAATTTGGTATTTATTCTTTTGACTACTATTTATTTTATTTGAGATCATTTTTAAAATTGATTTTTTTTTTACAATTTCATCCACCATTTTTTTATTGCTACTTTTTTTGCTTTGCAAATTTTTTTAAGATGTTTTTTTTTTATCCTTCAACATTAAATTGAGCTTCTTTATTGAGTCTGGATGTAGGATTTAATAGGTTATGAATTTAGAAAATTAACATAAGTTTACAAGATTTACTCTGGTTTATTAAAAAAACATTAATATTTTTTTAGTTTCATCCTTTAATATTTGATTTAATTTGATATTAAATTTTTTTCATTTGTTATTTATAGGGTTTTTTTTCACTAATTTTTAAAATGGCTTAGGTTATTTGATGTCTTTTTTTGTCATTTTTTGTTAAATTGAACTTTTTTTATTTTATTTTTTTTAGTTAAATTAAGTGAATTGCTTTCATATGCTAAATTCATGATATTTTATCTCATAATCTTTTCATGTCATTGTTTTGGTAATGTATGCGACCTCTTTTTTTTTTTAATTGGCTTATAAAAAACCATTTTTTCTTATTTAACTTAAAAAAATTGGCTATTGTTTTGTCCTACATGCCTAGTTGTTTGTTTTTTTATTTGATACAAAAAATTATTGCATCCTTGATTATTGTGTAACAAAATGAAAAAATAACTTAATAAATAATATGTTATTAAATTTAATAGGATGCATGACCAAGATTATAGGTATAACATATTCAATTAGGTTAATTTATATTTTTTTAAGCCTTATTTTCATTAAATATTTTTATTTTTAATTTCTAATTTTATAGGTCAAGTGCATGGAAGCATAGTTTTAAAACTCGATCCGGTCAAGTGATCGGGTCACGGGTTAGATGTGTTGACCTGGGTCAACAAAAAAAACACCTATAAAAAAAACACATAACTAGTTACAATGAAATACTTACATAAACCAAATTTAAATTATAAACCAACAACATAAATTTAATTCAATATCCAAAACACAAACTAAATATAAATTCTAAAATATTTAAAACAAAACATTCAACCACATAAATTCTAAAATATTTAAAATAAAACATCCAACAATATAAATTCTAAATTAACAACACATTCACTTTTGTTGAATGGACATATTAAGTTCTTATGTGTCCATAGGAGCAAAATTTGGATCAAATGTCGATGGAATTGAGCCAATCTCGTCAACACCTAATACATCATCAACATGCTCATTTGAAACTTCATCGTCACAATCATCTTCAATATTATTAACTTTATGACATCTACATTTCAAACAAAATTAATAAATAAATATTATGTGTTAAAAAATTTTTATTTTAAATAATATTTATCACTAAACAAGATAGTTCTGTTTCAATCTTAGATTGCAGTGGATGTAAACAAGGTCATTAAGCCTTTGGTGTTCCAATATATTTCTCTTATTGGAATGAATATGTTCAAATATACTCTAATTTCTTTCACAGCTCGAAGAACTACAAGTATGACTTAACACTCGTATAGTCAATTGTTGTAGATTTGGAGCGCTAGTTCCATATGTCATCTACTATTCATCTATACAAAAAAATAATAAGTAAAAGTGTAAGACTATGTCAAATAATATTTTTAAATATAAAAATTATATACCTGGAGGCATAAGGGTGCGATTATCTATTGCGGACATGCGACCAAAGTCATATTCAGCATTCCTAAATAACTTTATCTTACTTGTAATCTTACTTTACAATGGTAGATTTCCATGTGTATACTTCTCAAGAACATCTAAAAATCCAGAAATGGTGCTCATATGTTTATCCATTATATTTGCATCATATTGAAATCGAGAATTCAACCAAAATACCATTGCATAAAGATTTCTATACAGTTGTTCATCTCACCGATTATTGATAATGTCTATAAAAGGTTTCACTTTAGCATTTCTCTTTTGAAATCTCCTCATCATTTCTTCTTTTGTATGATGAATAGCATCATATAAATATCCCATCGAAGGTTTATCATCACTATCAACCATTCATAGAACTCAAAAGGCTCACTCATTCGCATAATTATTGCATATTCTTCCCAAAACAGAGAGTCTAGCACACTCTCAACAAACTTTTTTCCTTTGCTATCTTTAGCATAAACAGATGAAACCCATTCCTTAGATGTCACCATAGCTCTCAACTCATCTTTATGAGCTAAAATGTTTTGCAATGCAATGAAATTGGTAGCAAAACGAGTAGGAGTTGGATGAAGTATTTCTTTTCCTCCAATAAACTTCCTCATCAAATAAAATGGACAACAATGATTATAAATGTATTTTGTGATACCAGAAGCATGCTCAACAACACAACAAACTGACTGCAATTTATCAATGTCTTGGAGTATAAGGTTAATGCAATGAGCAGCATAAGGAGACCAAAATATTGAAGAAAATTCTTCTATCAATAACTTGCCAGCAGCAATATAATTTATAGCATTATCAGTCACCATATGCACAATGTTTTCTATCCTAAGATACAAAACAACATCTCTAAATAACTGATACAACAATCTAACAGTTTTTGAGACATCTGATACATCTATAGTTTTCAAAAAAGTTGGTTTTTTAGGACAATATACTAAGAAGTTAATTAAAGTCCTCATCTTCTGATCTATCCATCCATCAGCCATTAATATGCAACCAGTCGTCTTCCAAATCTCTTGATAAGTCTGAATATAAATCTTAACTTCATCAATTGCTTTTGCTAATAACCATGAATAGCATGCAAGTTTGGTCCTTTATAACCATGATCTATGATTGTTAATGCATCTATGACATACTGATAATACATAGAATTAATAGCATTAAATGACACACATGCATCAATCATCCATTTCGCTAAAGCAAGATCACACCATTCAATTGCTTCCTTCCGCTGCCAACAATTCTAAAGAGACTTTTGAGCACCAGGAGTTGTTCTCTACATGAAATATGTCCCTAATGTTGCAGATTTTTTTTGCTTTCCATAACTTGTAGTTGATTGTTTTACAGTGCTAGTGCTTTGAATCTTTTTCTGTTTTGCAATCTTCGGTGGTAACATATGATTTTTAGTATTGACAACCTCATCATCCTCCTCCTCCTCATCATCATCTTCTAAGTGCCTAATCATCATCTTTTCATGCTCCTTTTGTTGTGCATTAAATGGATTAAAATCTGCTTGCATTTCTCTAACTTTTTTTTTCCAGCATTTCCTTTAAGATTCAAAACCATTTGATATTGAATATCAGGAGGACATTTGCTATATTGTTCACCTTCTCCTTTAACTCTAGCTAAATGTTATTTAAATCAATTAATATCATCACCCGCAAATGCTTTAATATAATATAAATAAACTAATTTATTTTTTTTACATCTAACACTAAGTTCAAGAGCTTCTCTACAATGACCCCATGCTAAATTTGTTCCTCCTCTACTACCACTTGATATGGAAATTGAAGGTTGAGATGATTGGGCCGTTGAAGGATCACTACTTGAAGTACTACCATCATGCGAAGACATTTTAAGACCTAACATAATTTATAAGAGGGAATATAATTTTAAGCCAACCCACTTTGCAATCCATTCATTAGATTAACAATTATAGCCTCATTGTTAATCATATATAATAGAAAAAGACTACTGAGTTGATGCTCTAGAAAATTAACAATGACATCCCCATGGTTTTCATTCAATGCAAAAGAATTAACAATGCAACTGACACAATATAGATTCAACACAATACACACACCACAGATTCAACACAATGCTTTAGGAAATTAACAAATCTGATTAGGCAAAAGAATTAACAATGCTCTAGGAAATTAACAAATTAACAAAGCAATTGGAATCGGTAACAGACAAAATCATGGTTTCATTTTTTTAGCGTGTAATTCAACACAATTGTAACAATGCAATTCAACACAATACAAACATCACACAGCTAACTTATAACTATCGAATCATGGTAACAACATAAAAAGAATCATGGTAATAAGCATCAAATCATATACAAATAGAATCATGGTAATAGTATTCTAGAGTTCATTATTGATTAACATTAAAAATTGCAAACAACAAAGTTTTTATTTTTTTAGTAGAAGTTGAAATTGGGTTGCAGAAAAGAAAAGACATAAATTAATGCAAAAATTAGGCTAGAAAAACATACCTGAGATGATTGGGCTGCGAATGAATCAAAGAACAATATCTTCCAACATGCCTCAAATATGGCATTAATAATTGATTTTTTATTCCTTTAAAAAACACGATATCAATATTTAAAAAACACGATATGTTGTCCGATAGATATTTGTTAGTTTTAATATGTATCTTCTCATGCTGCCCACTTGAAAGAAAACCCTAAAGACTAAAGTTCAAGTGATGCAGTGCATGGGAAAATTAATAAATCAAAGTTTCTTAAATTTGAAAATTGCAGTTAAATAATAAAAATATCAATTGTGGAATGCCACTAAAATATAAAATTGTTTTAAACAATAAATTAAGTTGACATAACTAATAAAAATCAAATCAAATAAAAATTAGACTATTAAATAAATATTATTTTCATCATACTCATAATTGAGATTATGATATTTTCACTTACCCTAAGTAAAAGATCTCACAGCTATACAAAACTTGGACTGAAAAGTCAGAATAGAAAAAACACCTCAAGGCAAAAATTCATACCCCTGTGGTCTCTGCGAAACGATGCGTGCCACCTGGCTAGATGCCACTATCTTATCCAAAACGCCCGAATGCATGCAATGAATTAAAATACTTTCTCAGGAATTAGCATTTAAGCATAATGTGTCCTAATCTAAAATATGAAATTGCACCCTTAACATTTATGCAATTTAGTCCTTGTAAAACTCCTTATTTTGAAAAAAATAAAATAAATTCAACTAGATGAATGATGATTGAAAAAGCTAAATAAAAAAACTGAAAGTTAGCTTGATTAAATAAATAAATAAAAATTTGGATTTAAAACTCATAATACCCTCCATAGCACATATATCAATTCTTTCCCTTTTTAAGAATAGTAAACAAACTAAATTAGAGAACTCACGTCTTAAATAATCATCCAAGATCTTAGATTTAACCATAATATAATATATTATCAACCTAGTTTATTATAAATTAAAATCAGATTTAAAATAATAAAAATTGAGTGGCCTACAAGTAGTGTATGCAGTATACAATGGAGAAGATGAACTCATTTGGGAATGTTGTATAATAAATTGAGATTTGTAAAAAATTTAAGTAATAATTGTTTAAAAATAATTTTTTATATTTTTAAATTGTTTTAATATACTAATACCAAAAATAATTTTTTAAATTTTATATATATATATATTTTTAATAAAAAAACATTTTAGAAAATAATTATTATTCATTTCCGAACAGCCAACCCATAAAACAAAAATCCCTCAATAACCACTTTTTTCACGTAACTTCTCTAATGGTCCCATACTTGTCTGAAGACCTCCTCCTTTCTCCACAGAGCAACATTCAAATTGTCCAAAAGCTAAGATCCAGTTTCCCAATAATGGAAGCTGAAAAACTGTTCCTGCTTTTTTCTCTTTTAATGCTCCAATTCTCATCTTGTACATCCCAAGACTCCTTAAAGACCAACCAAACCATTAAAGAAGGTGACCTTCTTATCTCCAAAGGAAATAATTTCGCACTGGGATTTTTCAGTCCAGGTAGTTCTAGCAATAGATATCTTGGAATTTGGTACCATAAAATACCAGAACAAACTGTGGTGTGGGTTGCAAACAGGAACGATCCAATCATTGGTTCCTCTGGAGTTCTCTTTATAAATCAATATGGAAACCTCGTTCTCTATGGAAACCTCGTTCTCTATGGAAACGATGACCAAAAGCTTCCTGTGTGGTCTACAAATGTTTCAGTGGAAGAAAATGATACTTGTGCAGCTCAACTCTTGGATTCAGGAAATTTGATATTGGTCAGGAAAAGAAGCAGAAAAACTGTATGGCAAAGCTTCGATTATCCTACGAACATCCTGCTTCCTGGAATGAAACTGGGGCTGGATCGAAAATTAGGAATTGATCGGTTCCTAACATCATGGAGATCAGCTGATGACCCTGGGTTCGGGGACTTTTCACTTAGAATCAACCCAAATGGCTCACCGCAAATCTTTTTCTATAATGGTACAAAGCCAATTAGTAGATCTCCTCCTTGGCCATGGAGAAGTCAAATGGGCTTATACGAAAGCACTTTTGTAAATGTTCCAGATGAAATATACTGGGTCTACACAGTTCCTGATGATTCTTATCTGCTAAGATTAATAGTGGATCATCCAGGACATGTAAAGGCTTTAACATGGCGAGAAAGTGATGGTCAGTGGAAGGAATACTGGCAGTCCCCTCAGTTTCACTGCGACTATTATGGAAATTGTGGTGCTTATAGTACGTGTGAACTCGCCAATCTAAATGAATTTGGATGCGCCTGTCTACCTGGGTTCGAGCCCAAGTACCCATTGGAATGGTCTGCGAGAGATGGGTCCGGTGGTTGTGTCAGGAAGCGGCTACATACGTCTTCGGTGTGCCAGCATGGTGAAGGGTTTGTGAAGGTGGAAAATGTAATTCTTCCGGAAAGTTCAGCTGCAGTTTGGGTGGATATGAGCAAGAGTATTGCAGACTGCGAAGTGCAATGCAAGAGGAATTGCTCATGTTCTGCATACGCAATCATTGCAATTCCCGGAAAAAATTATGGTTGTTTGACATGGTACAAGGAATTAGTAGACATTAATTATGTTCGGAGTGAAAGTCATGATCTGTATGTTCGTGTTGATGCATATGAATTAGGTACCCTTTTTCTGCTCAGTAACTACTTCCTAGGATTGTCATTACAAATATTGATTTATAAGAGCTTTCCTATGCTTGTCACTGCTCGTGACTGTAGTTAATAAGCTCTTTACTGCAGGAAAGAAACCATAGTTATTGGCTACCCATTGCCATATGTATTGTCATATTCCATTGGAAAATGGGTGGCTTTTCCTATAGAGTTAATCTTTATTCTTTTCACTCTCATGCAGCTGATACTAAAAGGAAGTCAAATGATTCTCGTGAAAAACCGATGCTGGCCGTTTTAGCACCATCAATTACATTACTGTGGTTTCTCATTAGCCTGTTTGCTTATTTGTGGCTCAAGAAGAGAGCAAAAAAAGGTACCGAACTGAAGGTAAACAGCACTTCTACTGAATTGGAATATTTCAAGCTCAGCACCGTAACGGCGGCCACTAACAATTTCTCTCCAGCTAACAAACTCGGGCAAGGTGGTTTTGGCTCTGTTTATAAGGTTGCGTTTCTTCCAAAAACTAAATGGCTTCTCAATACTGCAGATTTGTTTTTCTCTAATTTTCATAATTGTAATTTAGAGGCTTAATCTTGTAACATGATTTTAGGGTCTGCTAGCTAATGGAAAGGAGGTTGCAATAAAAAGGTTGTCTAGAAGTTCAGGACAAGGAACAGAAGAATTTAAAAATGAAGTTATGGTAATTGCAATGCTTCAACACAGAAATCTTGTGAAACTTCTAGGTTATTGCATTCAGAATGAAGAACAAATGTTAATCTATGAATACTTGCCAAACAAAAGCTTAGACTCGTTTCTTTTTGGTAAGTCTTTTTCTGTGTTTATTGCCCTGCTTTACACTAGTTGTCGAATTGTAGCTGGCTGAAAAGTAACTTTCTTAACAGATGAAAGCAGAAGATTGTTATTGGAATGGCGAAAACGCTTCGATATTATTGTTGGAATAGCTCGTGGGATTTTATATCTTCACCAAGACTCCAGGTTGAGAATCATTCACAGGGATTTAAAATGCAGCAACATTCTATTGGATGCAGATATGAACCCAAAAATATCAGATTTTGGAATGGCAAAAATATTTGAAGGCAACCGAACTGAAGACAGGACAAGGAGAGTTGTGGGAACATAGTAAGTACCTTTGCCTAAAACAAAGACCGAGTGACAAAGTACTATCATTGATTACCAGGAATAGTAAAACTACTATTGTTTTTCTGATGCAGTGGCTATATGTCACCAGAATATGTTGTGTTTGGAAACTTTTCCGCAAAATCAGATGTTTTCAGTTTTGGGGTCATGTTGCTAGAGATTGTTAGTGGCAAGAAGAACAATAGATTTTATCAACAGAATCCTCCTTTGACCTTGATTGGATATGTGAGTTATAAGATAGCCTTTGGTGCTCTTGGCTGAATTTCAATGTTCACAATTTTAGATGTTGTCTGCTCTTCTATCTTGTATGCTAATGATTTATATGAACAACACACAGGTGTGGGAATTATGGAGAGAAGAAAAAGCATTGGAGATAGTGGATCCATCACTGACGGAGTTGTATGATCCGCGTGAAGCCTTGAAATGCATACAGATTGGTCTACTGTGCGTGCAAGAAGATCCCACGGACAGACCATCTATGTTGGCGGTTGTTTTTATGTTGAGTAGTGAGACAGAGATTCCTTCTCCAAAACAACCTGCATTCCTCTTCAGAAAATCTGACAATAATCCTGATATAGCTGTAGACGTAGAAGATGGACAATGTTCTCTAAATGAGGTTACAATTTCTGAAATTGCTTGTCGCTGAAGCTGTGTTGTCTGAAAAAATTGCTAATATGAAGTTCCATTAGATTTATAACGAAAACAAATCTATTGTGCATCACAACAGATCAAGCTCTTCAGCACTAGACGTAACATTCTAATTCTAAACAACTGATCCATTCTGCCTAGTGTCAAGGAAGAAACCTAGCAGCATCATCATAAGTTATGCTATAGGGGTGGTGTTCGTCAACTATTCTTTTATGGATAGTTACTCTATCTACCTTCTGTTTTGATGCTTGCTTTGTCTTTACCTTTTTCCCTCTGTTCCTGAGCCACAAATAATCAAATATGCTAATGACCAGCCATGTTGAACCCACAGTTGGATCAAGAACGGTCAGTATATTTTTATTGCTACTTTTATTGATCTGGCAATTTTTTTTTAAGATTTTTTTTATTCTTCAATATTAAATTTTTTTTTTTTTGAACATAGATCTAGGATTTAATAAATTATAAATTTAAAAAAATTAATCTAGATTTAAAAAATTTGCTTCAATTCATTTTGTTTTTGTTTATTTTTGAAGCTCTTGGATTTTTTTATTCCTCTTCGAGATTAAGTGAATTGCTTAGATATAAATATAATATACTCACTTATGAGTTCATTTTTTAGGCAATGTATACAACCTCTTTTTATTTTTTATTTTTAATTAGCGTATAGAAAACCATTTTTTCTTATTTAACATAAAAAAAATAGGCCATTGTTTTGTACCATGCGCCTGTTCTGTGTTTTTTTTTTTTTTTTCCATTTGATACAGAAAAGCATCCTTGATTGTTGTGTAACAAAATGAAAAATATGTTATTAAATTCAGTGGTATAACAAATTAACTAAGGTTGATTCCTATCATTTTTAAATCTATTTTTTCATTGAATATTTTTGCTTTCATCCATTTCTATTTTTGCAGGTCAAGTGCGTGGGTGGGTCATGTGACTGGATGGATTGTTAATTTTTTGAAAAAATCTTTTTTTTTACTTAATGCATTTTCAGCCCCTAAATATAAAAAAAATAAAAAACCTTTGTTAGTTAAATGCCTTTTTTTTTTAATTCCACATGCATGTCATGTTTTTTCTTTATTTTTAGATTTTTTTTGTTGTGTAATTAAATACAAAATAATTTAAGAGAAAACAAATTATTAAATCTAGTAAAATACAAATTGACTTGGGTTTATTTGGATTTTTTTTTAATTTTTTTTAATCAAGTATTTTAATTTTAAATTTTATTCTTTATTATTGAATTATTTTTTGATTAAACATAATTATTTGTTTAATTTTCTTTTTACAGGGTTGTTGTAATCTTATAACAATTTAAAAAGTTGATTTGAATTGATTCACATTTATTTAATATATTGTTATTTTAATATTTAAAAAATAAATTTATGTTATGAATTTATGAAATTAAGCATAATGTGTCCTAATCTAAAATATGAAATTACACCCTTAACATTTATGTACAAATCCTTAGTTAAAAAAAAATCAATTCAACTAGAAGAATAATGATTGAAAAAATTAAATAGTTGTTTTATTATATGATTACTGATATCTCAATTATATGATTTATGATTTTGGAGGACAAATCAATCTCAATTTATCTCATAACATGCATAACAAACTAAGAATAAAGTCATGTACTGTGACATTCACATCTTTGAATCACAATTTGGCCAATTACTCTGCTAAATATATGTTGTGAATATTGATTCTAATTTTAAGTATAACAAAAGTGTCAATATCAATATCGATCAACACCAAATCAATATTCTTTCTTAATTGAAAAACCATCATCTTCAATAAAATCATTAATCTAGTAAATTTGAGGTATATTAAAGAACTCATGTCTTCAATAATCATCCAGAATCATAGATATCACCATAATATATATTATATCAAATTAGTTCATTATATGTTAAAATCAAACATAAAAAGAAAAAAAAGGTTGAGTTGCCTTCTAGCGAAAATAAAATACAAAGGACAAGATGATATGATGATATGGGAGTGTGGTCTACATGAAAATTTGCAAAAATTAAAAAAAAATTAATTAATTTTTTTTATATTTTTATATTATTTTAATAGGTTGATATTTAAAAAAATTGAAAATAAAAAAAATTATTTTAATACATTTATTTAAAAAAAACCATTTTTTTCACGCAACTTCTCTAATGATCCCATACTTGTCTGGAGACCATCTCCTTTCTCCATTTCTCATCTTGTACATCCCGAGACTCCTTAAAGACGAACCAGACCATTGAAGTAGGTGACCTTCTTATCTCGAAAGAAATAATTTCGCACTAGGATTTTTCAGTCCAGGTAGTTCAAGCAATAGATATCTTGGAATTTGGTACCATAAAGTACCAGAACAAACTGTGGTGTGGCTTGCAAACTCGAAGGATCCAATCAATGGTTCCTCTGGATTTTTCTTTATAAACCAATATGGAAACCTCGTTCTCTATGGAAAAGATGACCAAAAGCTTCCAGTGTGGTCTACAAATGTTTCGGTGGAAGAAAATGATATCTGTGCAGCTCAACTCTTGGATTCTGGGAATTTGATATTGGTCAGGAAAAGAAGCAGAAACAGTGTATGGCAAAGCTTCGATTATCCTACAAGCACCCACCTACCTGGGATGAAATTGGGGCTCGATCGAAAATTAATCGGTTTCTAACATCATGGAGATCAGCTGATGACCCTGGGATTGGAGACTTTTCTCTTATGATCAACCCAAATGTCTCACCGCAAATCTTTGTCTACAATGAAACAGAGCCACTTAGTAGATCTCCTCCTTGGCCATGGAGAAGTCAAATGGGCTTATACGAAAGCACTTTTGTAAATGATCCAGATGAAATATACTGGGTCTACACAGTTCCTGATGATTCTTATCTGCTAAGAATAATAGTAGATCATTCAGGACTACAAAAGGTGTTAACATGGCGAGAAAGTGATGGTCAGTGGAAGGATTACCGGAAGGCCCCACTGTTTCAGGGCGACTATAATGGACTGTGTGGTGTGTGAAGTTTGGGTACCTTTTGGTTTAACCGCATGCCTAAAAATATCTCTCAAAAATTTCTTTTCTAATGATTCAATCCTATTTCATCTTATTTTTCAACTAACCCACTTTATCAGTGTGTCCTAATCTAAAATACGAAATTGCACCCTTAACATTTATGCAATTTAATCCTTGTAAAACTCCTTATTTTGAAAAAAAAATCAATTCAACTAGATGAATGATGATTGAAAAAGCTAAATAAAAAAACTGAAAGTTAGCTTGATTAAATAAATAAAAAAAAATGGATTTCAAACTCATAATACCCTCCATAGCACATACATCAATTCTTTCCCTTTTTAAGACTATTAACAACAAAGTACCATTACTAAACTTTTATGTTTTATGTTTTTTATGTTTTTAATTTTACAATCTCAATCATATGATTTATGATTTTGTAGGACAAATCAATTACAATTTCTCTCGTAACATGCACAATAAACTAATAATTAATAAAGTCATGTATTGTGATATTCACAATATGGCCAATTACTCTACTAAATATATGTTGCGAACTTTGATTCTAATCATAAGTATAGCAAAAGTGTCAACATCAATATCAACACCAAATCAATTAATATTCTTTCTTAATTGAAAAACCATCATCTTTAATAATATCATTATTCTAATAAATTTGAGATATATTAGAGAACTCAGGTTTTAAATAATCATCAAAAATCTTAGATATAACCATAATATAATATATTATCAAACTAGTTTATTATAAATTAAAATCAAACTTAAAATAAAAAAAAATAAGTGGCCTACACGTAGTGTATGCAGTATACAATGGACAAGATGAACTCATTTGGGAATGTGGTATAAATTGAGATTTGTAAAAAAGTTTAAAAATATTTTTTTATATTTTTAAATTTTTTTAATATACTAATACCAAAAATAATTTTTTAAATTTATTTAATATATTTTTAATAAAAAAATTTAGAAAATAATTATTATTCATTTCCGAACAGGCAACCCATAAAACAAAAATCCCACAATAACCACTTTTTTCACGTAACTTCTCTAATGGTCCCATAGTTGTCCGAAGACCTTCTCCTTTCTCCACAGAGCACCATTCAAATTGTCCAAAAGCCAAGATCCAGTTTCCCAATAATGGAAGCTGAAAAACTGTTCCTGCTTTTTTCTCTTTTAATGCTCCAATTCTCATCTTGTACATCCCAAGACTCCTTAAAGACGAACCAAACCATTAAAGAAGGTGACCTTCTTATCTCCAAAGGAAATAATTTCGCACTGGGATTTTTCAGTCCAGGTAGTTCTAGCAATAGATATCTTGGAATTTGGTACCATAAAATACCAGAACAAACTGTGGTGTGGGTTGCAAACAGGAACGATCCAATCATTGGTTCCTCTGGAGTTCTCTTTATAAATCAATATGGAAACCTCGTTCTCTATGGAAACCTCGTTCTCTATGGAAACCTCGTTCTCTATGGAAACCTCGTTCTCTATGGAAACCTCGTTCTCTATGGAAACGATGACCAAAAGCTTCCTGTGTGGTCTTCAAATGTTTCAGTGGAAGAAAATGATACTTGTGCAGCTCAACTCTTGGATTCAGGAAATTTGATATTGGTCAGGAAAAGAAGCAGAAAAACTGTATGGCAAAGCTTCGATTATCCTACGAACATCCTGCTTCCTGGAATGAAACTGGGGCTGGATCGAAAATTAGGAATTGATCGGTTCCTAACATCGTGGAGATCAGCCGAAGACCCTGGGTTCGGGGACTTTTCAGTTAGGATCAACCCAAATGGCTCGCCACAATTCTTTTTCTATAATGGTAAAAAGCCAATTAGTAGATCTCCCCCTTGGCCATGGAGAAGTCAGATGAGCTTATACAAAAGCACCTTTGTAAATGATCCAGACGAAAAGTACTTTGTCTACACTGTTCCTGATGATTCTTATCTGCTAAGAATAATAGTGGATCATTCAGGACATGTTAAGGCATTAACATGGCGAGAAAGTGATGGTCAGTGGAAGGATTTCTGGAAGACCCCTCTGTTTCAGTGCGACTATTATGGACTGTGTGGTGCTGATAGTACGTGTGAACTTACCAATCATAATAGCTTTGGATGTGCCTGTTTACCTGGGTTCGAGCCCAAGTACCCAAAGGAATGGTCTACGAGAGATGGATCTGGTGGTTGTGTCAGGAAGCGGCTACAGACGTCTTCGTTGTGCGATCATGGAGAAGGGTTTGTGAAGATGGAGAATTACAGTCTTCCGGACACTTCTTCTGCAGCTTGGATGCACAAGAGCAAGAGTCGTGCAGCCTGTGAACTGGAATGCAAGAGGAATTGTTCATGCTCTGCATACGCAATCATCAGAATTCCTGGAAAAGGGGAAGGTTGTTTGACATGGTACAAGGAATTAGTAGACATCAGAGATGGAAGGAGTGAAATTTATGATCTGTATGTTCGTGTTGATGCATATGAATTAGGTACCCTTTTTCTGCCCACTAACAATTTCGTAGAATTTTCATTTCAAATATTGATTTATAACAGCTTTTCAATGTTTGTCGCTGCTCTAGGATGTAGTTAATAAGCTCTGTACTACATGAAAGGAACCATTGATATTGGTACTTGTTGGTGCCGAAGGGACCAGCCTTTGCCATAAGTATTGTCACGTTTCCATTGGAGAACGGGGTCGTTTTTCTCTGGAGTTGATCTTTATTCTTTTCACTCTTATGCAGCTAATAATAAGAGGAAGTCAAATGTTTCTCATGAAAACAAGATGATGGCCATTTTAGTACCATCAATTGCATCATTATGGTTTCTCATTAGCCTATCTGCTTATTTGTGGCTCAAGAAGAGGGCAAAACAAGGTAAGACAAGACTCTCTAATCTCTATTTGATATGCCGTCCCAAGTCATGTGTTTATCCTGCTCTTGTTGTGGGAAGAAGTTCACTCTTTGCTTCATGATTGGAAAAACAACAAGGTACTGAGCTGCAGGTAAACAGCAATTCTACTGAACTGGAATATTTCAAGCTCAGCGCCATAACGGTGGCCACTAACAACTTCTCTCCAGCTAACAAACTCGGGCAAGGTGGTTTTGGCTCGGTTTATAAGGTAGAGTTTCTTACTGCATCTAGCAAAAAAACTAAATGGCCTCTCAATACTACACATTTGTTTTTCTCTAATTTGAATAATCATCTAGATTAAATGCTACATGATTTTAGGGTCTGCTAGCTAATGGACAGGAGGTTGCGGTAAAAAGGTTATCCAGAAGTTCAGGACAAGGAACAGAAGAATTTAAAAATGAAGTTATGGTAATTGCAAGGCTTCAACACAGGAATCTTGTGAAACTTCTAGGTTATTGCATTCAGAATGAAGAACAAATGTTAATCTATGAATACTTGCCAAACAAAAGCTTAGACTCGTTTCTTTTTGGTAAGTCTTTTTCTGTGTTTATTGCCCTGCTTTACACTAGTTGTCGAATTGTAGCTGGCTGAACAGTAACTTTCTTAACAGATGAAAGCAGAAGATTGTTATTGGAATGGCGAAAACGCTTCGATATTATTGTTGGAATAGCTCGTGGGATTTTATATCTTCACCAAGACTCCAGGTTGAGAATCATTCACAGGGATTTAAAATGCAGCAACATTCTATTGGATGCAGAGATGAACCCAAAAATATCAGATTTCGGAATGGCAAAAATATTTGAAAGCAACCAAACTGGAGATAGGACAAGGAGAGTTGTAGGAACATAGTAAGTACCTTGGCTTAAAACAAAGACCGAGAATGTTTACCAGGAATACTAAAACTTCAGAATCTTGTTTTTCTGATGCAGTGGCTATATGTCACCAGAATATGCTGTGTTTGGAAACTTTTCTGTAAAATCAGATGTTTTCAGTTTTGGGGTCATGTTGTTAGAGATTGTGAGTGGCAAGAAGAACAACAGATTTTATCAACAGAATCCTCCCTTGACCTTGATTGGATATGTGAGTTATAACAGAGCTTTTTGTGCTCTTGGCTGAATTTTAAAGGTTGTCTGCTCTCATTTGTTGTATGCTAATGATTTATATGAACATCACAGGTGTGGGAATTATGGAGAGAAGACAAAGCATTGGGGATAGTGGATCCATCACTGAACGAGTTGTATCATCCGCGTGAAGCCCTGAAATGCATACAAATTGGTCTCCTGTGCGTGCAAGAAGATGCCACGGACAGACCATCTATGTTGGCTGTTGTTTTTATGTTGATTAGTGAAACAGAGATTCCTTCTCCAAAACAACCTGCATTCCTTTTTAGCAAATCTGACAAATTTCCTGATTTATCCTTAGAAGTAGAAGATGGACAGTGTTCTGTAAATGGGGTGACAATTTCTGAAATTGCTAGTCGCTGAAGTTGTACGATATGAATAATTGCTAATGTTCGCTTTTTAATTCGTTACAAGCATCTCTAATTTTATTATAACAGTAATCTTTTCAGGAAATTCATACATGCAAATGTTCTCTTCCAAATTTCAATACAGGCTATGTTAAAGCTGCAGAGATTGAAACAAAAACTTGCAGTTGAAGGATAGATGATTTTAACATAGAAGAGCTGTAGCAGAGAGCATATAATTTCATAAATAAGAAAGCTTATTTAAAGGCTTACAACCAAACTGAAAAAGCTAAAAAATTCTCAACAACAGTCTACTAACTGAAAACAGAACATAAAGGAGCAAAATCTGATATAAAACAATAATCAAAGACTGTGTCCAACTAAACTTGTTTCATACTTCAGAGGCAGATTCTCATGAGTTCTAACAGGCTATAAACTACATGATACATAATTGTCATAATGTGCTGAAATACAAAGCATACCAAGATACTGAAAAACAAAAGAAAGTAATGAAAGATTAGATCTGTCTGAACTTGAAGAACAGTTTCAACCTCCCTACAATGTCATGTTTTCTTTTTGCCTTCCCCTCTCTCCTAGGGACACGAGTTTTAGTTGGTTTTGAAACTGTAATGTTTTGAATATAAAGGGATAGGAAAAGGCTAGAAAGCCCTTGAAGGCTTAGATGTAGGAATAAATTAAATGAGGGGTATTGTAGTAATTGACTAAATACATGATAAATAAAAATAAGGAATTAAAAAAAAAACAACAAAAGAGGGATCTGGAAATTTGAGAAAGAATCGGCAGGAGAGAGAAGGGAGAAAGAAGAAGAGAAAAGAGGG
>NW_011500323.1:179086-179224 GCF_000495115.2 Populus euphratica
TTGATTGATGTCATGAGTTGAGCCTTGAGATATGAATATGTCTGTTTGATTATGATTATGAACCTATGGTATGTCAGTCAGAATACTTATGCTAACATGGTAGTATTAGTCTTTGTGCACATCGGATCTGAACCCTAA
>NW_011500323.1:179234-180568 GCF_000495115.2 Populus euphratica
GAACCCTAGTTGGTCGGGGGAGTCACCAACCTGTGTGGACTGATCATCCCACAGTACGGAGCCTCATGCTCATTGCATTTTGATTTTCTGACGAATTTTACTATATGATATTCTTGTTATGGTCTATTTGAGAAACTTTTTTTATAAGAACCTAAAGCCATACTTGTATATATATTTCTCATTGTTGTATTATCTCGTGTGTGTATATTGAACGTTATCTACTCACTGAGTCGTTGAACTCACACTCTCATTATTTATCATTTTCAGGCTTATAGCTTGATAGCAGGTCACTTTTATTGGACCTTCAGAACCTGCTCTTTTTGTTGTAAATTTGTATATTTTCCTTTATGTCTAGTAAGTGCTCCAAAACTATGAAATTATATTAACTTTTGTATTAAAACAATTCAATTATATTATGAAGTTGATTTTGTTATTAATGTTGCGTTGAACTTTAATTAAATTAGGATAAGTTTGTGTGTAAGTTTGGGTTCGCATAGGTATGGAACCTTGGAAGGGAACCTTGCCTATGTGCTGGTCATGAATCTGGGATTCGGGTCGTGACGAAACATCCTTAATTTACTACTGAAGAAACCAAGTAACTTGATCGTTCTTGCTTGGAATTGCTAAGAAGAATGAAATTTTCTTTTCGGTGTGTATGAAAGTTCACTGAAAGATACTAGAATAGAATGTAAAGATTGAAACAGAAGTTTGAACTTTAAACTTTGGATCTTGGTGTTGTCAGCATTTAGGCCAACAGATGGAATATATTGAGTCGGGTTGTGTCACGACCCGAATTCCGGATCCATGACCGGCACATAGGCAAGGTTCCCCTCCAAGGTTCCATACCTATACGAACCCAAACTTACATACAAACTTATCCTTTAATAAGTCAATCAGAGTTCAACACAGCAGTAACAACAAACTAATTTCATAATATAACTTAATTGTCTTAATACAAGAGTTTTGGAGCACTGACTAGACATAAAGAAAGGCACAAATTACAATCAAAAGAGCAGGTTCTGAAGGTCCAATAAAAGTGACCTGTTATCAAGCTATAAGCCTGAAAAGGATAAATAATGAGAGGGTGAGTTCAACAACTCAGTGAGTAGATAATGTTCAATATACATACACGAGATAATACAACAATGAGAAATATATATACAAGTATGACTTTAGGTTCTTATAGAAATGTTTCTCAAATAGGCCATAACAAGAATATCATATAGTAAAATTCATCAAAAAATCAAAATGCAATGAGCATGAGGCTCCGTACTGTGGGATGATCAGTCCACACAGGTTGGTGACTCCCCCGACCAACTAGGGTTCAGATACGA
>NW_011500323.1:181453-195579 GCF_000495115.2 Populus euphratica
AACACATATTTATACATAATCTTACCTTTTTACTTATTTCCCCTAACTCCTTTCTATTCCCTTTCTAATTTCTCTCTTTTCTCTTCTTCTTCTTTCTCCCTTCTCTCTCCTGCCGATTCTCTCTCAAATTTCAGATCTCTTCTTTTATTTTATTTTTTTTACTTTCTATTTATATTTATCAAGTTTTGTTGAATTACTACAATATCCCTCATTCATTTATACCCACACTTTAAGCCACCAAGGGCTTTATTGTATTTTCCTACTCATTTATTCAAAACATCACAGGTTGTTCCTTGTCATCTTCTTCTTCCTCAAATATTGTATGAGGTTGTTTTGGAGAAGGAATAGGTGCTCCAAAACAACTCAACATGAGAACATTTAACAGCTAACATGGAATGTCTTCTCATTGTGTCTTCTTACATGCACAAAACCGTATCTGGCAAACTACCCCATGGCCATGAAAACACCCAGGAAGACCCAGAACACTAGTTTTGTAAATGATCAAGATGAGATATGTATGACACCTGTTGTCCCTCCTCTTATACAAGAGACAAAACATTAGAGATGAGTTGACTTGTCAGGAGTTGTACTGTCACAACTCGATCCCATATATATGACCAGCACGGAGACAAAGTTTCTATAATGTTTTGTATTAAAAAGTAGAAAAAGACAATAAAGCCCTTGGAGGCTTAAAGAAAAAGTATGATTAAATGAGGGGTAGAGTAGTAATTGAATAAAAAGATGATAAATATAAATAGAAAGTTAAAAAAAAAAGAGGAATATGAAAATTCAAAGAGCAAACAGTGAGAGAAAAGTGGGGGGAAGAAAGAGAAAAGATGGAAATTAGAAGGGAAATAAAGAGGAATTGAACAAAATAAGTTAAAAGGATAAGATTTATGCTTTAATGTATAAATGTGTTCTTTGAACTTTAAATTCAGTTTTGATTAATGTTAGGGGTTTGAAAATTTATGTTTTAGGTTTAATTGATAAATTAATTTGAATGTTATGAGGTTAATTGTTGTGGGTAATAGATTGATAGTTAATTTTAAGAGATTGGAGGTAAATATGATAGATTTTGAATTATAACTTTGTTTGAATGATAAATTTATGTTAGAAATCATGAGATAACAGTAGGTTATCCATGAAAATTTTGGATTTGAGGTTGAGGATGATAAAATTTTGGTTTGGCCCTCAATTTATAAAAATTACAGTTTAGTCCCCAAACTTTGGAAAATTAAAAATTGGTCCCTGGAGCATATTCCAAGATCCTAAATAGAATAAAGCATGAATTATGAACAGAATTCTAGTATAGTTATGAAATTTGAATACTTTCAATTTGGTCCACTAATTTGACAATAATTACAATTTGACCCTAAAAATTTAGAAAAATCCAGAATGGTCCCTAGAGCATAATGAGATATTCTGGACAGAATTAGGGAATAAATATGGTCATAATTTCAGTATAGTCATGGATTTATGATATTTTTAATTTGATCCTCCAATTTGACCCTAAAATTTTGGAGAAAATTCCAAAATGGTCCCTAGAGCATAATAAGATATTATGGATAGAATTGAGGATTAAATTTGGTCAGAATTTCAGTATAGTCATGGATTTATAATATTTTTAATTTGGTCCTTCAATTTGAAAAAAAGTTATAATTTGACCCTTAAAAATATGATAAATATTAGGCTTTTTAGATTGGTCTAATGAATAATTAAGGGTTTTTTAGTGAATTATTACCAATTTTATTATTTTTTATTATGAATTAGATTTTAGAAAAAACATTAAATTTTGGATTTTTGAGAAAATTGACTAGTTAGTTCAAAAACATTTAAGGTTACAGAATACACCCTTAGTTAAGTGTATTAAATAGGTTAAATGTTCTTTCAAGTCGTTCTTGAATATGTCTCGTTTGTATTCAGATAATCCTGATATTCTACCCTAACTCAAAATTCACCATTTACATAATTCATAACTCAAAATCATCACAATCTTTCATAATCAACTAAATAACCAATTACCCACAACAATCAACCCTATAACATTTAATTTAATTCATCAATTGAACCCAAACACAAATTTTCAAAACCCTAACATTTATCAAAACCGAATTAAAAGCTCAATAATACACATTTATACATTTAATAACCTAAATCTCACCTTTAAACTTATTCTCTTCAACTCCTTTCTATTTCTCTTCAATTTCCCTCTTTTCTCTTCTTCTGTTTCCCTTCAACTCCTTTCTATTTCCCTTCAATTTCCCTCTTTTCTCTTCTTCTTTTTCTTTCTCCCTTCTCTTTCTCGTCAGTTTTTCACTCTAAATTTTTCAGATCTTTTTTTTTCTTTCTATTTATATTTATCAAGTTTGTTGAATTACTACACTACCTCTCATTCATTTATACCCTCTTCTATGCCACCAAAGGCATAATTACCTTTTCTTATGTCTTTTAATTCAAAACATTACATGCTCATTGTTTTTTTATTTTCTAATGAGTTTTACTTTATGATTTTCTTGTTATGACCTATTTGAAAAACCTTCTTATAAGAACCAAGAGCTATAATTATATATACATTTATCTTTGTTATATTACCTCATGTGTGTATATTGAACATTATCTACTCATTGAGTTGTTGAACTCACCCTCTCATTATTTATCTTTTTAGACTTATAACTTATTAGTAGGTCATTTTTGTTGAATCTTGCGAACTTGCTTTTTAGTTGTAATTTATACCTTCCTTTTATGTTTAGTTAGTACTCCAAAACTATGAATTCATATGAACTCTTGTATTAACACAATCAAATTATATTATAAAATTTATTTTGTTATTAGTATTATTAGTACTGCATATAACTCTAATTGAGTTATTTAATAGATAAGTTTGTATGTAAGTTTGGGTTCGCATAAATATGAAACTTTAGAGGGGAACCTTGTCTATATACCAATTATGGATCCAGGATTCGGATCAAAATATGCTAATGATCAGCCATGTTGAACTTGTAAAGATATCAACGGTCCTAATGATGCTAAGTGTCAGAAGATTAGTAATTAATATTGTTAGAATGTTGTTAGTATTGTTTGTTAGAAAGGAGAATCTGTTAGCATTATATTGAGTGAACATTCTCTGTGTGGTATCTTTCCAATACTGCATATATAAACTGAGGATGAGTAATGTGAAAACTTAAGCAAAAGTAATAGTATAACAGTGCATGAATTTCATCTTCTGCTTCTCTGTATAACAGATTCATTCTCTATTCTTCTTCCTTTCTACTCTCTGCTCCTTCTTCATCTTTGTTTCATTTATATATAAATATCACTCTCTATCATGGTACCAGAGCTTCCCACTCCTTCACAAATAACACATCAACCTTAGAAGGATCCGAGTTGCATTCATCACAAACTTGCACAAGTGTGCAAGGATGTACATAAGAATCGTAGATTCCACATTTTCCATCACACTTCTCACAAAGGCATCCAATAGCAATTACTAGCTGCTTCCGGCACATAATCAAACCAGGATGATGCTTGGCCATGATCTCTTCAAGATCTTAGTGTAACTGCATGCTCTTGCTGAAATCGATTTGAGACTTTATTGCTTCTCTTTCAGCAGAGAGAGGGAAACCTGGAGAAACTTCTGCACTCTGTGATTTTTTTTACTCTTGTTTCTGATTCTAGCTTCTTTCTCATCTTATTTATGAAATTCTTCTGTGTTCACTGGTGTGTCTATTATCTGTTTGATATATTGTCAAACTGAAACTTCTTCTTTAAATCTTCAACTTTCTGCAAGATTCTTCCTTCTCAATCTTTGATTCTTTTTTTTTTTTTATCTCTTGCACTCTAAAAATAGCGACTACTTCTTAATTTCAGATTGTTCAACTCTAATAAGAGAATATACACATAAACATTTTCTTATTCCTCTACACTGCATAATTTCTCTGCTTTTCCTCTCTTCATCTCTATTATCTATTTTTCTTCATCTTTATTGCAGTATTTTTCTCTAATTCTATTCATTTCTCTATTCCTCTCTATGACGATTCTTGCTAGCTTTTCAAAATATCTCTGTTATCTCCCTTGCTTCCAATCTAGTGTTCCATTCCAGGATGAAACATCTCCAGATCGATTATCATTTTGTTAGGGAATGGGTTATCACGAATGATATACTGGTCCAACATGTCTCTTTTACTGATATATCCTCACCAAATGTCTTTCCATTTCTTTGTTTCAGCATCATTGCTCCAATCTCATGTTTGGCTCCTCCTAGCCTGCAATTGAGGGGGAATGTAAAGATATCAATGGTCCTAATGATGCCAAGTGTTAGAAGATTAGCAATTAATATTGTTAGAATGCTGTTAGTATTGTTTGTTAGAAAAGAGAATCTGTTAGCATTATATTGAGTGAATATTCTTCATGTGGTATCTTTCCAATACTGCATATATAAACTGAGGATGAGTAATATAAACACTTAAGCAAAAGTAATAGTATAACAGTGCATGAATTTCATCTTCTGCTTCTCTGTATAACAGATTCATTCTCTGTTCTTCTTCCTTTCTAGCAGAGAGTAGAAAGGAAGAAGAAGAATAGAGAAAGGTCACAATTCCCTTTCAAGAGAACCATTTGATGCCTTTGCATTCTGCATGAGAATGAGAAGAGCATAAAGAACTCAATTATGATTGAAACATAACAAAGACAATAACTTTGAAGATCAGACACCGTTTCTCACTAATATTTTTGTTTATGAAAAATGTTTCTAAAAAAATTAGTGTTTATTAGGAAATTCAGCGCAAAACAAGTAATAATTTAAGTGCATCGACACGAATATACAGATCATATCTAATGCACCCTTTTCTCTTCCTGGAGTATTTACAATTGCATATGCAGCGCATGAACGACTCATACTTATGAAGGTACGTTTTCTACCTTCATAAACCCTTGAGTTCATACCCAAGTAAACAAGCACATTCATATCTGTTAATGTCAGCAGGTTGAAATGTACATCAACAGGTGTACATATAGACAAAAGTATATTTCATCTTGAATGCTTACAAAGTTCTTGTTACGTACTTAGTCACTAGGAATGGATGCAGTATATGGAAAGAAGAAGCTAAAGGTGGTGCAGGATTGATAACATCTGCAACACGCAACAAGGGGTAGTTAATTCTACTAGTTATTAGCCATAGTTAGTTAGCATATGGTTACAGTTGTTATAGTTAGGTAGAGTAGTCAGTTTGTTATTATTTTCAGTTACTATAAAACCATGATCAAGTGTATCAGTTGAATACGAAGAATATAGAATGCAGAAAATTCAGTCTCAACTCTTCTCTCTCGAACTCTCTCAAATTCTTTCTCACAGATTCTCTGTTCTTCATCTATTTCTCCTTCACTTGTTATGAAACCTTAACAATTGGTATTAAAGCCTTAAGATCTAACACCATGGTTAAAAACATGGAAGAACACTGCAAGAAACTAGAGGAACGAATATAGATCATTCAACAAGAATTCCAGGAGCAACTTGGGGAACAAAGTAAGAAGACTGATCAGATTAGTGTTCAAATTGAAACACTATCAAGTCAGTTCCAGGCATTTCTTGCTCACCACGTGACTGGAAAAGAGATAGAAAGTAACTCTAAAGGTATACTACAGACTCCAGCAAGGGGTAACCCTGAAGGTATGCTTTCAAAGGGAAAAGGTCCTGCAAGAGGAGATGGAAATTATGGACAGGAACCGCAGAGAGCAATGTTTAATGCAGGATTTCCTAGGATGGATCTAACAACATTTCAAGGAGACAATCCTAGAGGATGGCTGAGAAGGTGCAACAAGTTTTTTAAACTCAATGCAACTCCATGGCAGTAATGGGTGGAAATAGCGTCCCTGTATTTGGAGATTGTGATGGCTGATGACCCTGGGATTGGAGACTTTTCAGCTAGGATCAACCCTAATGGCTCACCGCAATTCTTTTTCTATAATGGTACAAAGCCATTTGGTAGAGCTAACCCTTGGCCATGGAGAAGTCAGATGGGCTTCTACAAATGCTTTTTTGTAAATGATCCAGACGAAATATACTTTGTGTACACAGTTCCTGATGATTCTTATCTGCTAAGAACAATAGTGGATCATACAGGACATGTAAAGGCTTTAACATGGCGAGAAAGTGATGGTCAGTGGAAGGATTACTGGAAGACCCCTCAGTTTCCGTGCGACTATTATGGACATTGTGGTGCTTATAGTACGTGTGAACTTGCCAATCTAAATGAATTCGTATGTGCCTGTTTACCTGGGTTCGAGCCCAAGTACCCAAAGGAATGGTCTGCGAGAGATGGATCTGGTGGTTGTGTCAGGAAGCGGCTACAGACGTCTTCGGTTTGCGATCATGGAGAAGGGTTTGTGAAGATAGAGAATTACTGTCTTCCGGACACTTCTAATGCAGCTTGGGTGGAGATGAGCAAGAGTCGCGCTGACTGTGAACTGGAATGCAAGAGGAATTGTTCATGTTCTGCATACTCAATCATTGGAATTCCCGGAAAAGGGGAAGGTTGTTTGACATGGTACAAGGAATTAATAGACATTAGATATGAAAGGAGTGAAAGTTATGATCTGTATGTTCGTGTTGATGCATATGAATTAGGTACCTTTTTTCATTACAAATTTCATAGAATTTTCATTACAAATTTTGATTTATAAGAGCTTTTCTAGGTTTTTCCACTGCTCTAGGATGTAGTTAATAAGCTGTGTACTACATGACAGAAACCATTGATATTGGTACTTATTAGGTGCCGAAGGGGCCAGACTTTGCCATATGTATTGTCACGTTTCCATTGGAGAAGGGGGTGGTTTTTCTTTCTGGAGTTAATCTTTATTCTTTTCACTCTCATGCAGCTGATAATACAAGGCAGCCAAATGGTTCTCATGAAAAACCGATGCTGGCCATTTTAGCACCATTATTTGCATTATTGTGGTTTCTCATTAGCCTATTTGCTTATTTGTGGCTCAAGAAGAGAGCAAAAACAGGTTAGACATGACTCTGTAATCTCTATTTGATATGCCTTACCAAGTCATGCATTTATTCGGCTCTGGTTGTGGGGAGAAGTTCACTTTTTGCTTCATGATTTTTGGAAAAAACGAGGTACTGAACTGCTGGTAAACAGCAATTCTACGGAACTGGAAAATTTCAAGCTCAGCACCATAACTGCAGCCACTAACAATTTTTCTCGAGCTAACACACTCGGGCAAGGCAGTTTTGGCTCGGTTTATAAGGTAGAGTTTCTTAAAAACTAAATGGCTTCTAAATAATACAGATTTTTTTCTTTCTATAATTTGCATAATTGTAGTCCAGAGGCTTAATCTTGTAACATGTTTTTAGGGTCTGCTAGCTAATGGACGGCAGGTTGCAATAAAAAGGTTATCTAGAAGTTCAGGACAAGGAACAGAAGAATTTAAAAATGAAGTTATGGTTATTGCAAGGCTTCAACACAGGAATCTTGTGAAACTACTAGGTTATTGCATTCAGAATGAAGAACAAATGTTAATTTATGAATACTTGCCAAACAAAAGCTTGGACTCGTTTCTCTTCGGTAAGTCTTTTTTAAGTATTTATTGCCCTGATTTACACTAGTTGTCAAATTATACCTGTCTGAAAAATAGTTGTTTCAAGAGATGAAAGCAGAAGATTGTTATTGGATTGGCGAAAACGCTTTGATATTATTGTTGGAATAGCTCGTGGGATTTTATATCTTCACCAAGACTCCAGGTTGAGAATCATTCACAGGGATTTAAAATGCAGCAACATTCTGTTGGATGCAGAGATGAACCCAAAAATATCAGATTTTGGAATGGCAAAAATATTTGAAGGCAACCAAACTGAAGATAGGACAAGGAGAGTTGTGGGAACATAGTAAGTACCTTTGCCTGAAACAAAGACCGAGTGACAAAGTACTATCATTGATTACCAGGAATACTAAAACTTCAGATTCTTGTTTTTCTGATGCAGTGGCTATATGTCGCCAGAATATGTTGTGTATGGAAACTTTTCCACAAAATCAGATGTTTTCAGTTTTGGGGTCATGTTGCTAGAGATTGTTAGTGGCAAGAAGAACAACAGATTTTATCAACAGAATCCTCCTTTGACCTTGATTGGATATGTGAGTTATAACATAGCTTTTTGTGCTCTTGGATGAATTTCAATGTTCACAATTTTAGATGTTGTCTGCTCTTATTTACAGGTGTGGGAATTGTGGAGACAAGACAAAGCATTGGAGATAGTGGATCCATCACTGTACGAGTTGTATGATCCGCGTGAAGCCTTGAAATGCATACAGATTGGTCTACTGTGCGTGCAAGAAGATCCCACGGACAGACCATCTATGTTGGCGGTTGTTTTTATGTTGAGTAGTGAAACAGAGATTCCTTCTCCAAAACAACCTGCATTCCTTTTTAGAAAATCTGATAAATTTCCTGATATCGCATTAGACGTAGAAGATGGACAGTGTTCTTTAAATGAGGTGACAATTTCTGAAATTGCTAGTCGCTGAAGCTGTGCTGTCTAAAAAATTGCTAAGACGAATTTCCTTTGATTTGTAATGAAAATACTTGTTGCTAAATTGGGGATTTGAGATTTAACACACACCACCACGAACAACCCAATTCAATGAAAAGATAAATAACAAAGATTTCTGACGATGCATTGGAGATAGTTGATTCATCACTGGAGGAGTTACATTTTCCCCTAAAAGCTTTGAAATGCATACAAGTCGGTCTCTTGTTCTTATGTCAAGTAGTGAAACAACAATTCTTTCTCCTAAACAACCTGCATTCCTTTTGATGCAGGAGCTAGAACTGTACTAGCTTTCATATAATAAGGATTTTTCTTTTAATATTTTATTTATATAATATTTATTATGGTAGTTTGGACGGCTAAGATTTGTTTTTTTCAAGGGCTTGTTTTCCATCCAATTATCTTAGTTAGTAGCAATTTCAATGACAGTCTGGCAATGGGAGATGGATGTGCTACATTACAACAGATCAAGCTTTTCTCCACTCGATGTACCCACTGCTAAAAGTCCATGACGTCAGGAACAGTTCCTGACCTGTTTTCCTTTTCAAACCAAGTTTTATTCCAGCTAGCATGGTATCCGTCGGAAAATTGAAACTTTGCCACACACAATTCCCTACTTCTGGCCTGGACCAGAACAAGATTTCCTGAATCCAAGAGCTAAGCTTCACAAGTGTCTCCAGGAGCACAATCTTCTGACCATACTGGAAACCTTTGGTCAGAGTCACCATAGAAAAAAGGTTTCCATGTTTCTTGATGGAGAGAAACCCTGAGGATCCGTTGAATGGATGCCCTCTATTGGCATTTACTTTGCTTACTAGCAGTAATTCTAATCAAGCTGAAGTGAGGTATTGATGTAGGAACTGTTGGGGTTTTCTGACCAGTGATGTTATGATTATTACTCATTGAAGGCTAAGCATATTAACACAATATTTAACGTGATTCAACAAATCGCCTACATCTATGAGAGAAACCATATTATTAGAGATAGATAGAGAAAATGTTACAATACACATAGAGAAGGAGGATCACTTCACTCAAACTCAACTCCCAGCTCTCACTCATTGCTGCACATTACAACCCCTATTTATCTCCTTTTCTCTTCTCTTCACTCTCTTCATTATCTCCTTTTCTCTTCTCTTCACTCTCAAACTCTCTCTCTCTCATTTTGCTTTCAAATAATGCCTCTATTTATAGACATCAATGGTAAGAAAACTTGACTATAAATTATGGCACTAATGGTGGCAATACATGAGTTGTACTATTTTGTCAATGGTTGGTGCAACTACCATTATAGCCTTTTAACAATGATAACCCTCCATCTTAGGGTAAGTTGCAAAAGTTTCTTTCGTGATTGCTGCACATTAATGGCAATAATCTTAACAATCACCATCTTTGCAATTCATGTAGGCAATTGTGCTTTTGCTTCTTCAGTACAAGCTTGCATCCTGCAGCTCTTTCAAACTTACCATTCTGAGAGTGTCTATGGCCAAGTTTATAGGTACTCGCCAAACCTTTTAATCACTAGAGTTACCAAAGCATACCCTTGCTCACACCAAAGGATTAATTCAACCAGATGGTCTCCCACATCACATCTGAAAAGTGTTAATACTTGTCTCTAGGATATAACATTCCTCTTCAAGCGTATCAACCATGCTCAGTCCGGAATGATTTTTCAAGCCTCACAACAAGACTTACAACACCCCTATCAAATAGAAATTTCTATCTATAAGTGCGACAGTCATTATCTGAATATCTCAATATGATCACGAACTCACCACTCTTCCAAGAGTCTACTCATCCAGGAGTTGCGTCTGCCCTCTGTTACACTTTAGGAACCATGCCTTACTTCTCTATGAGTCTCCCACTCTTAGTCTCAAGAGTCCACGTAGCTATCCACCTTTAACCATGGGGGCAGCCTATTAAAGGTTGATCCATATATGTCTTGATACTCTAAGTATTATAATGTCATTACTGAGCTCACCACCTTGACAAGAGTCAACTTGTTCCAAGAACTTGTGTATGCAAAGGACTCATTCCTAGCAATCGTGTCTTAATGCTCCACAAGTCACCTATTTATTGTCCAATGAAAATGTCTTCTAGCTCTTTAACATAGGGGCAATATCCATGAAAGTCAATCCTATATTTTTCTCCATACTCATCATAACCACTACATTAGCTATCCATACACCTATCCACTCATATCTAGCCATCATATTGGATCTGAGGCATTCTGAACTGGGGCTCCTATTGTGGCCTACACACCTTTTGTCTAAGGTGTCTCCGTTCATTGTCATATGACGTCTGATCTTGGGCTCATCTCATGGCCCTCACACCTTCTCTTTAAGGTTTCTTTACCCGTTGTCATTGGACGGTATGATCTTGGGCTCATATTATGGCTCACACACCCTCTCTTCAAGGTGTCTTCGCCTTTCATAGGCGGTCGCATCCTTCTTCAGCTGGGACGCTTCAAAGTGGCTTCAAAATTCTCTACAATCATGTGGATTTGGGAGAGATTAATGCTACTGATCACATAGAAAGAGAGAGTTGTGGTATACTTCTCATAATCCTCCATCTCAATTTATATGTTTCAAGCTTCTGCACCATTCATCATCGCAATTGACAGCTCCACCTACATCAATTCTCTTTAGTGTCTTCGTCTTTCATCATAGACAGTCGCCTTCTATCACATGCATTTGCAACCCCTCAATTAGGTGTCTTCACAACAGTTGTCTTTTTATCCTTGCATATATTAGAAAGGTCTTCGTCTGTTGTCTTTCATTAAGAGCATAAGAGACTTCTTGTTGCACAACTTTTCACACAGTCTCTGTTTTGAGCTGCATCTAGGAACTCATCTTCTCTTTGTACCTGTTATCTCATTACTGTACCTTTTTGGATCCTACGAGTACTCTTGTACAATCTTCGTGTGCCCTCGTGCAATTTCTGTTCTCTAAATTCTCCATATTCTTTGCTTATGTTTGACAGCAACTCATTCTATCACAACATCTATTTAAGTCAAAATAGGGTACTAATCTTTATCCCCTTGCTGTATTTCTCTTCCATTATCAGGGTCTTCATCAATTCTCCCTTTGAGAAATCACAGTCACTGAATTTAACTTCTTTTAAGAAATCACCACTCCATCAAATCCTTGAACATACAGAAACCAACTGTTCTTTTGTGTTGTCATCTTACTAGTCTTTAATAGTTTTATTACAAACTGTTATATATATGAAAATAGTACCGTGTGGATAATCCTTCAACTGAGTAAGTTCCTAAAAAAGACTAGAGGGGCCAAACTAGTCCCGCTTAAAACTCAATCTTCTAGACAGAACTTTTTAGGTCATATATATCCATCGTACTGTCTTTCTGTATATACAATCATTTGCTAACTTTGTTGCAGCTTTTCTTTACAAGTGATCTAGAATATTTTGGCTTTATACCTGATTTTTCAATATCTAGTGAGACTATTAGTGCTTAGATTTTTCAAGATTGTTCTTCATCAATTTTCACTCTCAACCTCAAATCGTCCACATGAAAACATGCACTTTAATATATATACAGAAAAATTTTATCAATTTGCACTGGTGCTTAGATTTTTCAAGATTGTTCTTCATCAATTTGCACTTCAGAGTGTCTCAATTTTATCTTTCCTCAAGGCAATTAAAATTTCTCTCACTTAGCAATTTAATACATGTAATTGGGAAAACATGCACGATTTCTTATTCTTCATCTCCATCAACCACTATGATGACCTTCAAATGTCTCTTAATCAGGCAATCTCTCTTAATAATTCATTACAACCATTTTTGGTCCAAATCTTAATGATCAGACCATACTATTGCCTCTAAAATGATCAAATTAGCTGGAAACAAGTCTGAAATCGTCCAAATCATATTTCAGACGACTAAGATTTGATCAAAACAATTCTAGCCTGATAAACGCTCCAGATTCAATATTAGATCCGGTTGCATATAAAATCCACTACACTGGATCCTATCCCTTGGCTTTTGACTCGGCTCAGCTAATGTGGCAGGTGATTAGTTACTGACATGGCATGCTAATGCAATGCTTACATCATGATGACATCATCCACCATCCGAGTCAACCACGTGGGTTGGATCATCTGGTATTCGGGTCAAGCCTGCATCGGTGCGTGACGAGGTGTGCGGCCATGTCCGACGTTTGATTTTGACATTGTTTTCACTAGTGTGTTCGTCTCTTCCTCCTCTACACGGTGGTGTGGTCAAAACATAATTTTGACAACTTTTATTTTTTAGTAAAATCAAACACCACTTTAAGCCATGTGCTCTAATACCAATTTTGGAGGTTTCCGACTAGTGATGTTTTTAATCATTGCTCATGGGAAGCTAAGTGATGTTTTTAATCATTGCTCATGGGAGGCTAAACACACTTACATAATATTTAACGTAGTTTGGCAAATTACCTACATCCACGGGAGAAGCCATATTATTAGAGATAGATAGAGAAAATGTTACAACACACATGGAGAAGGAGGATTACTTCACTCAAACTCAACTCCCAGCTCTTACTCACTACTGCACATGGTAGCCCCTCTTTCTCTCTTATTCTCTTCTCTTTACTCTTTAACTCTCTCTTTCTCATTTTGCTCTCAAATAATACCTCTATTTATAGGCATCATGTAAACCCCACGAAAAAAAAAATTATATATATAATAAATAAATAAAAACAGAAATTTAAAAATTTTTGAATATAAATTTTCAGGCGAAATAATTCGAGACATTATAATAAACCTAGTACTATTGAGAGTTGGATTTAATTGAAAAGAATAATACACTTAAAGGAAAAGAGGGGGGCCTAAATGCAAATAAGGGAAAATATAGAGTATAAATACTCTCTCCTAACCGAAAAAAGATCTGTGTGAACCATAAGGAGAGAAGATAGGGAAAATATAGAGTATAAATATTCTCTTCTCACCGAAAAAAATCTGTGGGAACCATAAGGAGAGAAGTTATGGAATTTTATATCCATTCTTGAGAAATCAAGAGAGAAACACTAAAATTTCAAGAACCCATCTAAGATTAAGAGTTTATAGATAGGATAAACATTTGAGAGAAAAAGATTTCTAAGAAATTGAACAAGAAGAAAAAAAAGTAGGGAGTTGAAAATCTTTAACTGGTTGAATATCAAAATCTTAATTTGTACCGAGTAAGGTATTCTAAATATGATCTTAAAAAAATTCATTTTTAAATTTGATAAAGAATTGATGTCTTAATATTGAATCATAGGTTAGGGTTCTTAAACATAAATTAGAAAAAAAAAATACTTATTATTAAGATTAAGTTAATTCATGTGTGTGGTATGTAGTTTATGAAAGTATTGTGTGAGGGGGAGGGGGAGACGAATCTAGACAGACTTGACACAACGAAAAGATTGATGTCTTCTCCCAAGTGCAGGAGTGTCGAAGTAATAAATAACCCGGCAAGACCGGGATCGAACCACAGGGAGGTTAATTGTACAAATTAAAAACAAAAATAAAAAATAAAAACAAGAGAAACAACAACAACAACAACAACAATAATAATAATAATAATAATAATA
>NW_011500323.1:196812-197207 GCF_000495115.2 Populus euphratica
ATAGAAATTATAGATTTGAATGTTAGCTAACCAAGGAAACTGGTCTTGCTCAATTTAGAGATATAGAACTCCAGTTATGGGTTACCAATTGAGACTAAGTTGTGACTGATTATGTAGGGCAGTAGGACTAATTAGTAAATGAATAATTTTAACTATCTTAAGGCAAAATTGGGTTCTCCTCCCTTCATAAAACTAGTAGTCTCGTGTCTTAGCTTTCTAAAGAGATCAATCTTACTTAAAATGGAGTTTTAAAACTTTAGATATAATTAAAAATCTGATGAGTGTTCATACAGTAACAGTTGAAAATTGGACAATAACAGTTCAAAGTCAAGCAGTAACAGTTCAAAATCAGACAGTAACAGTTGGAAATTGGATAGTAACAGTTCAAAGTCAAA
>NW_011500323.1:197557-197807 GCF_000495115.2 Populus euphratica
AGGTTTGGATCTTCTTTTAGGGAAGGTCGCGAGACAGGGGAACCAGGTGCGTGATTTTCCCTCCTATTTACACTTATATAATTTAGAATCCTTCTAGTGAATGCAATTATAATAAATATCGTATCTAATGTAAATAAAGCCTAGTGTATTTACAAGATTAGCTTTGGCTAATGGCATCCGTGATAGGATTGCCAGGAAATGATTTCCAATATTAACTTCAGCTAATGGCATCCGTGATGGTATTGCCAGG
>NW_011504245.1:0-6612 GCF_000495115.2 Populus euphratica
GGTAAGGAAAGTGTTGAAAGAATTTCTAAATGTTTTCCCATCTAAACTACCAGATGTTTTACCCCATATGCGTGATGTTCTACACGTCATGGATTTTTTCCCTGGTGCCACATTACCAAGTTTGCCTCATTATAGGATGAACCTAAGTGAACATGCTAAATTGCAAAGACAAGTACATGAGTTGTTATAAAAAGGATTTATACGAGAGAGTTTGAGCCCCTATACAGTACCTGTACTGTTAACACCTAAAAAAGATGGATCATGGAAAATGTGTATTGATAATCTAGCCATCAATAGGATTACAATCAAGTATTGTTTTCCAATTCCTCGATTGGATGGCATGCTAGATATGATGGTAGGAGCCCAAATCTTCTCTAAGATTGACTTGAAGAGTGGGTATCATCAGATTAGGATATGTCCAAGATATGAATGGACAACGACATTTAAGACTAATGATTGTTTATATGAATGGCTAGTCATGCCTTTTAGCCTTTCCAATACACAAAGCACTTTTATGAAAGTAATGACACGAGTGCTTAGGCCATTTATATGAAAGTTCTTGGTGGTGTACTTTGATGATATTCTTATTTATAGCAAAACCAAAGAAAAGCATTTCGATCACCTTATTCAAGTTTATACCACCCTAAGAAAGGCAAGTTTGTTTGCAAATATCAAAAAATATTCCTTTTTTACAGATTGAATAGTCTTTTTAAGGTTTATAGTGTCATGTAAAGGAGTCTCTACTGACCCCTAGAAAATCCAAGCAATAATAGATTAGCTTAAGCCTAAGATTATTTATAAGGTTTCTAGTTTTTATGGGCTTACGACTTTCTATTGTCATTTCATTAAGGGATTTAGAACCATCATGTCGCCTATTACAAATTGTTTAAACAAGGTGAGTTTCAATTGAGTAAATGAGCTAATAAGGCATTTAAGGATGTTAGGAAGAGGATGATAGAGACCCTAGTAATGCGGCTACCTGACTTTACTAAGGTGTTTGAAGTAGAATGTTATACTTCAGAGTCAGTATAGGTGGAGTACTTAGTTAATAATGCCACCCTATAGCCTATTTTAGTGAGAAAGTTAACGAGGCAAAACAAAAGTACTCAACCTATGATAAGGAATTTTATATGATGGTTCAGGCTTTGTACTATTGGCACCATTACTTGTTACCACAAGAGTTTGTTCTTTACTCCGACCATAAGGCCCTTTGCTATCTTAACTCCCAAAAGAAACTTAATCACAGGCATGGTCATTGGGTTGAATATTTGAAAGCACATTCATTTGTTTTGAAATATAAATATGGAATAGAGAATAAAGTTGCAGATGCCTTGAGTTGTTAGGTAATGCTCTTATCTGTAATGAGTGTTGGAGTCACGGGACTTGAGAGACTCAAAGAGAAGTATGAATCTTACTCAGAATTTAGAGAAATATACTTGACTTTGAAAGATGAGAATCACCATATTATAAATGGTTATCACCTCCAAGATCGATATTTATTTCAAGATAATAAGCTTTGTATCCTGAAAACATTAGTGCGTGAATTTTTTATATGCCAGATTCATACTAGACATCTTTTAGGATATTTTGGAAGGAATAAAACCATAGAAGAGATGAAAGTCAGTTTTTCTTGTCTAGTTTGAAAAGAGATTCACTAAATTGATAGGTTAATGTCGAACTTGCCAACTAGCTAAGCATAAAAAACAAAATAGTAGCCTTTATACCCCATTACCCATTCCCATTTGCCCTTGGCAAGATGTAGGCATGGATTTTGTGCTTGGGTTTCCACATACTGTAAAGAAACATGATTCTATTTTTGTGGTTGTCAACCACTTCTCTAAAATGACCCATTTTATTCCTTATACTAAGACCATAGATGCTTTTAGAGTTGCAAAACTCTATTTTGACAAGATTGTCAAGTTGTATGGTCTTCCCCAAACTATAGTTTCGGTTAAAGATGTTAGATTTACAAGTTATTTTTAGAAAACCCTTTAGCATATGGTGGGAACCAAATTAAAGTTTTGTATTACTTACCACCCCTAAACTGAGATAGTTAACAGGAGTTTAGGCAACCTTTTGAGATGTCTAGTGAGTGATCATAATAGGAATTGGGATCTGATTTTTCCTACGACTTAGTTTTCCTATAATAACTATATCAATAGGTCAATAAACATAAGTCCTTTTACAGTTGTACATGGTTACAAGCCTAAGAAACTTTTAAACCTTCTACCCACGCCCTTCCATATCAAAGTGTCTTAATCAGTCGAGTCTTTTACACGTAGATTTCAGGATTTGCATATTGAGATCACTAAACTAATTCAAGCAAGTAATGCATAATATAAACTTCTAGCTAATTTACATAGATAACATAATGAGTTTAATATGGGAGACTATGTTATGATACAGATTAGACCCGAGCAATTTCCTTTAGGAACTAATCGAAAATTGCATGCATGTAGTGCTAGGTCTTTCAAAGTGCTACAACGGGTTGGTCCAAATGCTTTTTGGCATCAACTTTACATTTAACATTGAAAATCTAGTTTCATATCATAAGTTACTTCCTATTCCAAATGATCCATTTGAGATACCACTTAACTCTCCTCATGATGATTATATTGAAACCTTTATCCCTTTCACCTTGACATTAGGAAAAAAAGAATAATATTGATGTTATTCTAGATGAACATGTTGTTTTAACAGGAATGGTAAGGTTCAATAGTTTCTAGTTCACTGGATAGACTGACCTGATTCGGATTGCATATGGATCGCTAGAGATATTTTGCAGCAGATTGATCTAGATCTTTGAGAATTGGTGGGGACAATGTAGGATGGCCCAACCTATCATGTTTTGATGGGAGACTAAGCCCATTTAGGTCAATCTTATTGTTATTTTATTTATTTTAAATTATTTATGTTAAATAGTTTTATTTGATGGGTTGAAACCAATAGCAAGGTGTTTTAGGGTTTTACTCTTTATATGTTTCTGTATCATTTTGTGAGACAGTTTTAATGATTAATGAAAATATTGCAAACTTTGCATATCTTCAATCCCCGTTCTTCTCTTCTTTAGCTTTCTTCTTTCTTTAAATTTTTTTTTCCTTGCTTTAATTTTTTTTATTGTCCGCATTAAAAATAATGCTAAATTAGGTATCTAACTAGAAAATAAGATATTTTTTCTACCATGTAAGCTGACTATATGCCTATATATTTGCAGGCCATGTTATCTTTTTTAGTAATGTGTCTAAAACCATCTCATAAAGTACCATATGTAAAAGTCCTAAAGATTGCAAACTCAGAATTTACCTACAATGCTTGATGTATCTTCCACCATGCAACCACCACCAAGTGCCCCTCCAGATACATGGAGCCTTGCATTTTCAAAGATCCAAACTGCAACATTAAGGACCAATTAACCTTTATGGAAAGTAGTAAGTCAATTAATACTATTGTTGCATGTTAGTATCTTAAAGATGGAGAGACATCAAGAGCAATTGCCTATCCTTAACAGCCATTCAAGTGTTTTACAAGTCTATATGCATTTGCAAGCAGCTGAAAAAGCTGAGGAAGGAAACAAGCAACACCATCATATCCAGCTTAAACAAATTGCCTTCCAATAATCTGGATGTTGAATCCTGCCATAGTTGATCTGTTTTCTCCATGCTTTGCACAAATTGAAGAATATAATTAAATATTAAAGTCTTTCTTATCTTTTGTAATTTGAATTGTAAATACACTAGGAAACCAACCCATAACAACAAGATTACTTTAAATGCTAACACCATCATATCCACAATCATGATCTGATTAGTACTTAAAAGTGCATTTTTATCAAGGTTTTATATCATTATTTTGCACTTGAAGTATTAATAACTCATTAATTAAAACATATTTTATAATAACAAGTCTAATATCATAAGATACCTTTAATTTATGGTAAATATTCATCCTAAATGCAAGCCTATCATATAAATGAAAGGATTGATTGATGAGTTGAAGTACTGAAACTCAAAGGACAAAGAGAGGGCCAAACTTAGAAAAGAGATACCAGTGCAGTCCAAACTAGAATACTGTTTGGTAATTGGGTCATATCTAAAGCTGTAGATCTCGGATTTAGGTCTGCTTTATATACATGAAAAGCTAAGATATAGGCCTAAAAATTTCATGTGGAAGGCAAGACTCAATTCTGCTATTTAGAAGTCCAAATATTAGCAACAACGTAGAAGTCCAAATCTGTCCTGCAGCCTAAACACTCTTCAATATTCAGCCCATATCTTGAGTTCTAGGAGTCTAAATGACCTCAATTTTTTTTTTCTTGAAAGCTAAGACAATTTCCTAGAACTTTCATGAGTAAAGTTGGTTCAAATTCTGACGTTATTATTCACATTTTATTTAGATAAGAAGATAAGGATTGTTACCAAGTCAAGAGTTGGCTACCCACTCAACAATTAGTCAACAAATAAATAGTTTCTAATTTTGGCCTATAAAAGGAGGCATTTGTCATGCATTTAAACATCTTGGTTTTCAAATCAAAATCATGTTCTTCCTCTCTATTTATTATAATACTTAAGTTTTACTTATATTAATCTCTTGCTTATACTTCTCATTTCTTTTCCTTTACTTAGTTAACTTTTATCTTATTTATGCTCTTATCTTATTTATTTATGTTTCTCTCTTTTATTATGTTTAATTAAGTTTATTATGTCAAGGTGAAAAGGTTACACTAATGGTGTAAGAATAAGTATACTATAAACTCAATATGGACTTTAATGTTTGATACTAACATGTTTTATATTTGTTATCTTGTTCACTTTTAATATTTTGCTTATTAAATGGTTAGTCTAAATTTATGTTATATAACACTTGGTACAACAAATACTTGGCACTTTCATAGCCCAACTGTATAGTGTAACTGACATTTGTGTTATGAAAGGAACTTGATTTGTTGTTAATATAGGTTATAGTCATGAATACCTAACAAAATTTACAAGAATTAACATTATTCAAATAAGACAACTAATGTAATCATGTTAACAACTTATAATCCAATTAGAACCTCCTTTGTGTGTGGTTTCCAATTCAATAATAAAAAGAGTTTATACTATACTTATTTGAAATACCATTAGTGGATCCTCTAACTTTGACATTTGTTGTTATCATTGTTTAATCCTCACATTAATCTTCCATCTCAAAGTTCTCATGAACTTCTTTTTCTTCTTCTTCTTCTATTGTTGTTGTTGTTGTTGTTGTTGTTGTTGTGTTATTTATAATTTGAATAATTAACCTTCATGTGATTCGACCCCGGTCATGCAGGGTTATTTATTACCTCAAGACTCTTGCACTTGAGAGAAGACATTAATCTTTTGGTTATGTCATGGTCTCACCCCTGAGCATCCAAAACTGGCCTAATAAGAAACTAAGATACAAGCTCCAAAACTTTATACCTTTATAAATGATTGTTGTTGTCAAATGAGTGTGGAAGGATAAAGTTAGGCAAAGGAATCGACATTGGTGTTAGACTTTCATCTTCCAGGTCCACATCTCCCCTAATGTCATGATAATCATTTATGCTATTCTTACCTCTTTTTCTTATCTCTTTCAACCTTTTCAACTCATCCTCCACTCCTGCTTTTGAAAGAGTTTCACCCGATAATCATACTTCTCAAAATAAGCTTTCCTGTGTTCTTTGTTGAGCTTCTGAACCTGAGATTTCCTTAAAGGTTTAAACGGTGGAAGTTGATTAGTACTTAAAAGTGCATTTTTATCAAGGTTTTATATCATCACTTTGCACTTGAAATATCAATAACTCCTTAACTAAAGCATATTTTATAATAAGATATCTAATAATATAAGATATCTTTAATTTATGGTAAATGTTCATCTTAAATGTAGGTCTATCAGATAAATAAAAGGATTAATTGATGAGTTTAAGAACTAAAATTGAAAGAATAAAGAGATGGCCAAACTTAGAAAAAAGATATTGATGCAGTCCAAACCAGAACACTATTCGGTAATTGGGTCATATCTGGAGCTGTAGATCTTAGATTTAGTTCTACTTTATCTGGATAGAAAGGTTAGACATAGGTCTATAACTTTCATTTGGAGTTCTGGTTTTAAAAAAGTCATTTTCAAGTACAAATTATAGCAACAACAAAAAAAGTACGAATCTATCTTGCAACCCAAATAATGTTCAGTTTTTTGCCCATATCTCGAGTTCTAGAAGTCCAAATAACCTCTCTTTTTTTCGTGGAAAGATGAGATAATTTCCTAGAACTTTTATGGTACATGTGGTTCCAATTCTGACGTTTTCAATGATGTTTTATTCAGACAAGAAGATAAGGATTGTTACCAAGTCAAGATGTGGTCCCCACTCATCAATTATTTACCAAAGCAATAGTTTCAAATTTTGGCTTATAAAAGGAGGCATTTACCATATATTTAGGTATCTTAGTTTCCAGATCAAGATCATGCTCTTGCTTTCTCTCTTTATATATTTATAATGCTTAAGTTTTGTTTTTATTAATATCTTGTTTATGTCTTTCAATTCCTTTCCTTTACTTAGTTAACTTTTATCTTATTTATGTTCTTATCTTGTTTATTTATGTTTCTCTTCTT
>NW_011504209.1:0-6736 GCF_000495115.2 Populus euphratica
ACAAACAATATTGGTCTCGGATGTCTCTTTTGATAAATCTTTTAACTATTTTTCAGGTAATATTAATGTAATAATTGCTTTAACTTATTTTGTAAAATAATCGATTGCCACCGAGATGAATCAATGTCCATTACTTACTTTTGATTTTATTGGACAATCATATTCATTCCCCACATTACAAATAACTAGGTTGTTATCATGTTATGGAGAGAACTTAGCGGTGTATTTATCTTGCCTGCAAAAATCCAGCATTTACGATATCTTTGCACATAGTCTTTGCAATCTTTCTCTATTATAGTCTAGAAATCCATTAATGTGTATTTGTTATGTCATTATATGCTTATTAACATGTTTAGTACAAACACACTCATGTGTGTGTGTGTGTGTGTGTGTGTGTAGATTTGTCTACTTTCTTTTCATCCAAAAATTTCAACAAAAGTCCATCAACCTCTTGTATAGTATCTCTCGATCTAAAAAATAATTCATTTTCAGCCTCCTTAAGATTTTTCTATCTGTTTTTATCTTAATACACACAGGCTATACTTTTCATCATAACCAATTTGGATCATTAATGCTAATGTGGCAAGTGCATCGAAAAATCAATTTTTAGCTCTACTAAGATGAGTGAGATGGATTTCCTCAAATTGGTTAACTAGTTTAATAAGGTATTCACAGTATTACTTTACTTAATTTCTCATATTTTGTTTTTTTATTTCATTTTAACCAGACAGATTATCAATAAATAATCATTACATCTATTAAATCTTCCTTTCTAACATGGCCTTAAACCTAATAATATTGCTTGTTAGTTAGTGAAATGAGCACAACACCCACATTATTATCACAAATGTTTTTGTCTTGTCAAAGTATAGAGTTTGCATATTTTTATTTGAATTCTCTTTCTTTTTAACCACTATAAACTTTTTTATGTGAAAAGTGAAATTATAAAGGCTTGTAATTATCAAAAGCATTATTTGCTAAATGATCTATTATATTATTGTTTTTGATTAACTTTATAGCCATGTAAATAATGTTATACTTCATTAACATAACATGTCATTGTGCTACTATATTAAATAACCAGGGCTTTCAAAAATATACTAGATTGAACCCATTTTAAATATTAACCAAGTTGTATGATAGAGCATGTGTTAGTCAAGTCTTTGTTCACTCCATACGAAACTACATTAATTTTTTTCAATGAAAATGTACTGAAACGCATAATCAATAAACTTATTGCTTAAATAGTAAATTGTATGCCTTGTCTTTCTAGAATCATCATGTTGGCCCAAAAACACATCCTATAATAGATTCCATTATAGTTAAATACTTATTTAATAGTCTACTCATAACCTATAGAGATGTTTTATCAAACATATCAAACAACATTGCCAAAAACACTTATAAAGATGTTTTATTCCGATCAACTATTGCATCCTTGAATGACAATACATTCATACATCTATTATTGCTTGTATAATTTGGGAGAGGATTATTGTTCATATTAAAATAATTTGTATCTTCTTCAAAGTTTATCCAGCCATGTTTGATCAACGAATTAACATGTCTTTCAAATTCATTTTACGTATTAATTTTATGGTCTATCTTTCCCGAGTGATAATCGCATATTTCATCAAGTTTATACCAATAAGGATAATGTAGTTGAGTTGATTCATAAAGAAAAATGATGGTAATTGTTCTTGTATCGATTCATGTTTTGGGTATGTTGTTACTATTTTTTATACTAAAAGGAATAACTCCGACCCATAAATACCTAAGGCTAATAATTAAATTATGTTAGTGTTGTCATTTTGCTCTTTCAGCTTTTTATGGAACAAATCTTTTCACACTTTTTAATTCCACCCTCTAGTGTTTTTTTTTCTTCACTTTACCTATATTTTCACTAATATAATAGGCTCTGAAATCTTTCGGATAATTTCATTGTGTCGATGATAATAATAGATGGTGTGCACATCTTGAGCCATTTATAATAATTGATGATATTCTTTAATGGTCTATACCATGTCAATATTTCCAAAAGTAAAAGCATATGTATGATGAATCCTAAAATTATGTCATGGTTTGATGGCTAGGTTTTGCAGCAATATTTTTATGATTTTGTTAGATTTTTATACCCTTACTTAAAATCATATTTATCATAAACATTCAATTTTTCCCAACATATTTGAAGATTGTTAACCTTGATAATGAAGCACAAATATCTTAGCTTATTCAATTCATTATAAAACCCATGACTTACACAGTCCCTTTTTATTTGTTGTAAAAACTCAAACTCATTCTAGAATTTTTTTGAGATATACTTTATATTTATAATTATCTCCTAAAATATTATATGCCAAGTTAATATTTCATACATGTTAGGTTTGCCCAATGTGATATTACAGGAAGACATTCCTAAAAAAAGGTTTTAGTCATTACATGCAGGTAGATTAACAACTTATAGTCTTAAAAAGGTTTCTTGTTATCTGAACAAACCTTAAAAAGGTTGATCTGACACTTATAACCACAACCAAACAGACTTTCAATGAGAGCCGAGGTTCCATATGTGCTAGTTTGGGCTGAAACTCATCAAGGCACCACTAATTCCTTGTTGCTAACTTAAAGTAATGCAAATGAAAATAAGGTGTAGTGGATGCATAGGTATAACTCTATATTCAATCCACATATATATGATAAACCAAATATATCAAATAAAATGCAAGAAATAATAATATAAATAAACAAATATTAAATCAGATAAACTATGCAAAAATAAATAATCTAAATAAACATTACAACAAAACACATCATTTTTCAAACAAACAAACAAAGCCTATACCTTATTAGGTAGGTATATAATGAAGTTGTTATTCTATCACAAGGGACATCATGAAAAATTTAAAAGTAAAATTAAAATAAGAATCGTCACCTAATTTTATGGTAATTAGAAACCTCAACTAGTATTTCAAAGGTTCTGGATAAAGAGTTGGTTATATAATAAAAAATATATGATCACCTTGTTCATCATATTTAATGTAAGATGCATTGTTGTTTGTTTAAAAATGACATGTGTTTGTTATGCTTGGAGATTAACTAAACCTAATGTTTTAAATTGAAATTAAAGAGTGGTTTTGAATTTGGGCATGAAAATGGTTGAATCCCTATCTTGACAAGAAAAAAAAACATGTATTTGACCTGGCATAAACATGTATTTGCTATTTCAAATATATAATAATCAACCATTAATGATCAAATCCGATAGTAGGTCATCTAATCCCGAGTTGAACTAACATATGTGACGACCTATGCGTCATGATGAGTAATATTTAACTACGTGTTTATGAATAAAAACCTAATAAATATGCCACAAATAATTATAAAAACAAGTTAATCACATGTTGGAGTTCAAATTAAATTGATCTTTGCGATTTGGTTGGAATTAGACTGGAGAGATTGAAATAGTGTTGGGAAAAAAACAATATTGACCCATGCAATACAAGAGCAAGCTCATGGCATGATTTTTAGAGTTTATTTGCACGCTTCACTAGGGAAGAAAGGCACGTAGATGTGTCAATAATTTATAAAATCCCATCTTTTTATTAGTGTAGGCGGTGTTAACCACCTTCCATTTTGCTAAGAGATCGGAGCCCGAGATGGTGGTTGTTGTTAATGAATTTTCTAGATTGATACTTCTTTTCTTTTCTTTTTTGTGTTTGGGTTTTTGCTAGTTTATTTTATAAGTATATCGTCTTCTAATCTTTCCTTTTTTGTTTATGTCTCTTACTCCATTTATTTTGCTTGAGATTCTTTGCAAAACAAGAAAAAGTAATGTGAAAAAATAATATTAGGTAATAATATTGTTTTGTATTTTACTATAGTTTTCAAATTACTTGAATTTTCTTACCATGTAGTAACTTTTTTAATATATATATTTTTTTAAATTTTGGTTAATCCTCTAATTTATTTCTTTTTTCTTTTTTATATAATCTCTCGTGTCCCCTCTTCTTAGTCCATCGTTTTCTTTTCTTCTTATTTCACTATCTAAATTATATATCATAAAACACACACACACATAAAAATAACAAAAACCATGAAACAACAGAATTTGATCAAACTTAATTGAAAGTGTGTTTTTTGTAGGATTTTTATTTTTATTTTTTGAAAATACATGGGAAAAATTAGGTTAATAATGGGTTAGGAGAGCGATTATTCAATTAACTGAAAAGGAGAGGGCCGAACATGAGCATGGAGGATAGAAGATACGGTCACGACTCAATCGTCCGATTGATTCTCTTTCCAGGCTTCAATCTCTCTTTCTCGTCCCCTGTAATTAGTTGCCTGCTTTGTAGTTACGATGACGATTTTAACCCTGGAGGTGCCACGACAGAACATGGCAGATTGTCACGGTTCCCTGCTGATTTTGCGGCATCTGGATAAAAGCTAGGCAATTGCGTGTTTACAAATGAAATTATTGCTAGAAAATGTGCTTTATTTATTTGTTTGTTTATTTCTCCTTTCTGTTTTCTATTCTATTTTCTCAGGCGCCAATCACGGCATTTGAAGCCCCTTCCTTTGACCTACCAAACTCATCACCGGCTTCAAAACTAGAAGAGCAGAACGGCCAGTTCCTAAAAGGGTTTCAGTGTTTTTTATAATTTTTTTCATTATTTTTTGGGGTTTTCAAAAGGAAATTGAAGAATTCTTTTTATTTAGTACTTTCCTTTTGTTCTGTAAACCCAATCATGCTGCCTCTCTAACAGGTTTATGCATGTTTTTGGATTTAAAATCAAGAAATTTTAGGATATGAATCCAAAGCGTCGCTCTTAATTAGTATTTCGGTGTATAGATTTTGGGTGCATGTGAATTTTTCAATCTTTGACGGAGACCATGGGGTACATTTCGTGTAGACCTTTGTTTCCAGATCAAGGTGAAAGAATAGAGAGGAATGTAATGATGATCTTGACCTCGATTGTCAATGGTTTACTAAAAAATGGATTTTGCAAGTGCTTATGCAATTTGGTGAAAGTGAAGGAAAACTCAATCAAGAGGACTACGATTCATTGGTTGTGATTTGTTTTTGCCGTTAAATTGACTTTTAAAATTGTTTTTTATTTAAAAAGATATTAAATTTATATTTTTTATGATTTTAATATATCAAAGTCAAAAATAAATAAAAATTACAGAAAATTAAATATTCTTTAAAGTTCAAGAACCAATATTTTTGTTCCTAAATATAAAGGTTTTTTAAATCATTTATTACTTTAAGTTATTTTATATATTTTTCATAAATATATTGATTTTATTATTGGTTACTATAAACTTTTAGTTTCTTTGATTAAGAAAAAAAATCCAAACAATTAAATGTATTAATTAATTAACCATTATTCCAGAAACAAAATAACCTTTTAGTTATATTTCTTGGATTTCAAGGTATCATCTCCATGAGTTTGTAAATTGCATATAGTAATAGGCAAATACTATTTACAATTTTTCATCAATAAAATTTTCAATATATAGCTAGCATGTTTTAATTGATTCACCAGCAAATTATAATTATAGTTGAAAATTGAAAGCACTTTTTGAATTTTATACTTCCGTGATCATATAAACCTCACTGTAGAATATTTACATTTGAACTGGAGATCAATCCCAGGGTAAAAATTTAAACCAGTGCTCTTTTAATTGATGATGATTATTATTGAGATAAAGTCTCTTAACTAACGTAACAATTTAATTATATATACTTTTTTTTTTTAGATTAACGTGGGTGTCCGGACCAGCTTGTGTGCATCACGACTAATCCCACGGGCCCTGAAGTTAACGACCATGTAAGTCTCCAGTAGCCATCATATGAGCAACCAAGGACTCGAACCTAAGACTACAGAGGAAGCAAACCCCTTAATCCCAAATCTTTACCACTTGGTCACCACCAATTATATATACTTAATCTGCCTGTTTCAGGCCTTTTTTACTCTTAATCTTTTCGAGACCTTCACTGTTACCTTTCTGGGGGCAAGATTATGCTGCCTTGCATCTATCCAAGTGGTTCCCATCATGGCAATTTCTCACGCTTGTACACAATTTTATTACAGTTTTACCCTCGATCATCATGTTCAAAAAGGTGCACACAAAATTATGGTCTGCCTAGCAGGATTAGGACCAGTGACCATGTGGACCAATCTACGATGAGTTAAAACTTAAAAATGGGTTAGTTATTTGTTTCGATTTTCGAGTCCTTGCAGTTAAAATGCATCATTGACTTGCAACTAACCTTTGATCATTGCATGCGATTGTCTTCAGCTGTTGACTGAGGGGATTGTTTGAGTAGCAAGCAAGAATTTAATGCAGTTGATTATTATGGTTTTTAAACTTGTTAATGTAATGTATTTTAGTCTTAAATACCCGGTTAATTTGTTGTTTTATCAAAGCAACCTAGTTAAGGAAAGACATGTTAGAACTTGATCATCACATATGTTGTTCAAAATAATCTAGACAAATGTTTAAATTATTAAGTGCTAGATATTTGACATTAGGGTAGAATTTGGACGGAAGGATTAATCCAATTTCTAGATTTAAGAGGGATTTTCATCCAACTAAGTTGAGTCGTTTTTGCTCAACTACTCCTTGGATTAATAATGATTTAGTTATTTGATTAGGAAAGAACACCAACCAATTTTCATCTCTATGGCTTTAATTACTCTCCCTCCATGCTTAATTACATAGATGAAGGCCCACA
>NW_011504210.1:0-2748 GCF_000495115.2 Populus euphratica
TGCCTCAAGTATTCTGATGCGTATTCGTGGAAATTGCAACCATGAGAGGATAAAAAGATCGAGGGGTTAGGAGAATGGACTGTGACATTGATTCATTGAAATTGGATGAATAAGTAATTTATTAGGTCAGGGAGATTCCATGAACTTTTTATCTTTCTATCTTTAGTCTTTTTTAATATAAAGTTTCTGCTAATTGATATAATTAGTTTTTTATTAGCTTTTTTATAATTAGTTTAGTCTTTTTTAATAGAAAGATATAATTGGTTTCTGCTTACAGTTTAGTCTTTTTTATCTTTCTATCGTGTTTTGTATGAAACTAATTATATAGCTACTAACCAAGGTGTAAAAATAATATGTGACTTGGATATCACTCATGTTGCGCTGTGTTTAGTTTTGGATGTTCTTGTGAATTTAGAGAACCACAGCTTTATTGTTTTAGATATTTGTTCTTGTTGTATTCTACATATTTTTGCTTGTATGCTTCAGCTTATATATATATATAAACATTGATCCATTGAATTTGGCTACTGGAACTGGAACTCGAGCTGAAAATAGAAATGGTTGGAACGGTCCCGGCTGCTAACCACGTTTCACTTTATTGCAAAATCGGGCACCATTAAAGCAAGTCAATAGCTTCTTGAATATTGGTCCCCGTAATAAGTATATATAACGACCATGTGACGGAATGGGAAAAAAAAAATGGCGATATATACCACTGAGTAGCTGGGTTAACGTTCTTTTTTCCTGCCGTTAGATAAGGTCAAGCTAAAATACAACTAAGGCTAAGGCATTTATCATTAAGAACAGCTTTGATCGGTTAATATTGGGATTGATTAAAAAAAAAGTCTTTGGATAAAGTATTTATGAGGTCAAATAATCCTACGAAGAATTGAAAATTCAAAGTTAATTTATGAAGGTCAGGTCAAAGTTCAAGTAAGAATTGTTCATCGAATAAAAAAAATTAGTCCTAGGAAACGTGCAAGAACTTTTAATTATGTTGTATAATGATACTTTCGGCTCTTCGATTAATTCTTCAAAGTAATGAACTATTATCTTGTTAAAAAAAAATCCCCCTTTTCAATATTAAAAATTAACAATAGGGTTTCATCCAATAGTTTTATTCAAGTCATTTCGTATCAAATTTTGAGATCGGAAAGTTAATTAAATAATTAACCTTCTACGTCATTTACTTACCACTAGGTCACTGGTCCCAATCTATGTGCTGTAAAAAAAATGCGCCCTTTGCCTAGAAGTTCATGAACAGTCTCTGCCAGAGGAAATGGTTACGAGAGAAACCTTAATAACCATATTATTGAGTTTATCTAAGATTATGTACTCAAGTGAGAAAAAAATAATCTATGTACTTAGTACGCATATAAAAAGTTAAAGATGTTATATTTTAGGATTAAAATGTGCATTTATGAATGTCTTTATTTTCTATGCTTTGATAACTAGAAAGAAATGCTTTGATAGCTAGAAAAAAAGAGTAAAAATAAGTTTAGGTTACATTTAGAATGAGAATAATATTAGGTAACACCTTATAATCTTTTATTTTTTTGATAGTGAATTTCCTTGATTGTCTTGCTTGTAGAGCGAGTCTAAATTATCAAATCACATAAATTTCATATATAATTTTATATAATTGTTTATGCTTGTTTTTATTTTATTTTTATATATTTCCCTACTTATCATTTGGTTTGAGATTTTAGGGCGTTTTTTATAAAAAAATTAGTATAAACACTTGCCTAGTTATCTATTGGAATTCGCAATGATGACAAAAGTAACGTCAATGACGAAGTTTAATATTGAGGAATTTAATGGTAGGAATGACTTTAATATATGGTGTATTAACATGCCCATTTTGTTAGTTCAACGAGGTTTATTTAAAGCACTGAAAGGTATAGATAATTTAACTAAAGAAATGGATGACAAGGAGAAAGAAGATCTTATGGAATGGACACCTAATGTTATTCAACTTTATTTGTTTGATGAGATTATAAGAGGGGTTGCTAAGGAGAATAAAACTACTAGATTATAGACAGAGTTAGAAACTTTTAATATGACCAAATTCCTAAAAGTCTAAATGATCTCTATTTTTTTTTATAAAAAAACTAAGATAATTTCCTACAACTTTTATATTTTTAAATGGTTCCAGTTCTAACGTTATCAATGACGTTTTGGGTAGATAAAAAAAGATAAGGATTGTCACCAAGTTAAGAGTTGAACACCCACTCATCAATTAGTCATCAAATCAATAGTTTCCAATTTTGGCCTATAAAAAGAGGCATTTACCATGCATTTAGGCATCTTGGTTTCCAGATCAATATCATGTTCTTGCTTTCTCTCTTTGTATTTTTTGTATTACTTATGTTTTGCTTTTATTAATATCAAGTTTATGCCTTACATTTTCTTTTCTCTACTTAATTAACTTTTATCTTATTTATGTTTTTATTTTATTTTATTTTATTTATTTATTTATTTCATTATGTTTAGCTAAGTTTATTATGTCAAGGTGAAAAGGTTACACAAATGGTATAAGAATAAGTATAATGTAAACTTAATATGAACCTTAATGTTTTATACTAACATGTTTTGTATTTGTTATCTTATTCACTTTTTAATACTTTGCTTGTTAAATGACTAATCTAGATTTATTTACATTAATCTATTATATCAAAGTTCTCATCAACTTTTTCTTCTTCTTTTATTACTACTACTACTACTACTACTACTACTACTACTACTATT
>NW_011504210.1:2819-4333 GCF_000495115.2 Populus euphratica
TGTTGTCGTTGTTGTTGTATTGTTGTTATCTATAATTTATACAATTAACCTTCCTGTGGTTTGACCCCGGTCTTGTAAGATTATTTATTATTTTGACACTCCTATACTTGGGAGAAAATATCAATCTTTTGATCATGTCAACCGTAAATAATAACATTTTTTTATATTAATACTTTGAGCTATAATAGAAATAGTAATATTTATAACATAAATAATAGTAGTTTTAATATTAATGCATTTAATTATAATAAAAATGATAATATTTATGGCATAAATAATAATAATAATAATAATAATAATAATAATAATTTTATTCTTCAAAACAACTATATCGTTTCTTTAGTGGTAATAGACTGCGTCCGCTTCATCTGAGACCTCAATGTGTGCATGCCCAACCCTATGTTGGGTCTGGACTCTACCGTGGTCACCTCCATATTGGACCTACATGTCCACGTTGGGTTTGGATGTGACTGGGTCCACCTCTATAGTGGTCCTGGACGCGTTCACACCCAATCCTATATTGGGTCTGGACGTGATTGCGTCCAACTCCATGTTGGTCCTAGACACATTCGTGCCTAACCTCACATTGGGCTTGAACATATTTGCACCTCGAGTTGGCTTTGGACGCAACTACTCTCAAGCACCTGTTGACTTGGACACGTCCACACTCAACCTTACGTTGGGCTAAACGCGTCCACGTCCAATGTCATGTTGGCTTGGACATGACTGCACCCAACCCTATATTGGGCCTGGATGCATCTACGCCCCATGTTGATTTTCTTAATATTAATGCTTTGACCCAATTATATTAGGTATGAGGTAAGACCCAATTACCTTAGCTTAGGTGTCATACACCCAGCTAAATAGATATGACATGACTTAATTCTATTGAGTCATGATAAAGGATTCTAAATATTTTAATTTTTACTATAATTAAAAGTATTACTATAAAAAATAGTATTATTTATGGTTTAAACATTTTAATTTTTAGTATAATTAAATGGATTACAATAAACAATAGTATTATTTGTTTAATTTTTAGCATAATTAAAAGAATTACTATAAAAATAGTATTATTTGTGTTATAAATATTTTAATTTTTATCATAATTAAAAGTATTAATACCAAAAATAGTTTTATTTGTGTTATAAATATTTCAAGTTTTATTATAATTAAAAGTATTAATATTAAAAATAGTTTTATTTGTCTAATGAATAGTATTTGTGTTAAAAAATATTATTATTGTTATTAAAATTTAAAATATTCGTATAAAAAATAGTATTATTTATGCTATAAATATTGTTACTTTATTTATAATTAATAGTATGAATACTAAAAATATTATCAATTGTGGTATAAATAATAAAATTATAATGACAATGAGAAGCATCATGTGGCACTAGGGCTGCTCTTGCACCATGTGGCGATTAGATTGTCATAGCCAATTGAGCCTTTTGCCAAGACCTAAGTACCAGGTGGCATAGTTTTTAAACTCGGCCCGGTGGCTGGCCCGG
>NW_011504210.1:4539-6734 GCF_000495115.2 Populus euphratica
TATTTTTTCATCAACCCGGCCCGGTTCCAGCCCCGGGTCGGCCGGGTCCCGGGTCAACCCGCCAGGCCGGGCCGGGTTTTAAAACTATGCCAGGTGGCGCTTAGGTCTACCCTTCACATTGTAGCTACTCGAGTGCTAGGTGGCGCTCCGGTGTGCCCAAACACCACCTAGTGCTAGGGCTACCATAGCTAATGGATTTTTTGCCAGATCCAAGCGACAGGTGGTGCTAGGGTCTGTCAAGTGCTTTGAAGTCTCCTAAGCACTAGGTGACACTTTAGTCTACCTCATGTAAGGGTTGGGCAACCTAAATGCCAAGTGTCTATGTGTGGGTAGTGTCATCATCAAGTGCCCACTCCTTATGGCATGTAGTCCTACCAAAATTTGTGCTAATTATTTTCTCCCCAATTATTTTTTAAATATCAAATAAACCCTAGTAAAAAGAAAACCTTACCCTTCTCTTGTTGCTCTTGCAACTTTTTATGTCAAGAGCTGAATTACCATTATACTATTTTTAATCCACAATATTTTGTGTATATATAAATAATAACAAGTACACTAAGCCCTTTTAATATATTACTTAATGTTGTAGATAGACAATAGTAATAGTTTAAATAGTGTTACCTTAACATTTATCCCTTGCTAAGATCTAACAATCTACAAAACTAAACTTCACTTTTATCAAATTCCACAATGAAACAACCTATCAGCCACCATAAGATAAATATCAAGACTCATGAACAAACTTTTGAAAGATCAAGATATTTAATAATGCTTGGTTATAGAAGTAATCTTAAATGGTTAAATAAAAAAAAAACCAAAACTAGAAAAGCATAAAAAAAACACCCAAAACTCCAACAAATTATAAATCTAGAAGAGAACCTAAAATAGCACAACAAAGTTAAGGATAAGCAAAAAAAATTACCTCCCAAATATTATATGCCCATGCTGTGTTTCTCTCGGTAGTTATGCATTTTAGGGCGTCTTCGGCTTAAAGCTCATGGTTACTCAGGTAGACTTACTACATCTAGAATATTAATCTAGCCCATTAATAGAAGAATAACATTAAAATCAAAGTTACTATTGAAATTATTGTGCATGAGACACAATGTTGTAACAGTACGATAAAGTATTTTTTAATTAAAATAATATTTTTTATATTTATTTTTATTTTTGATATTAACTTATTAAAATCATTCAAAAACATCTAAAAATATCAATTTACTTTTTTCTAGGCAAAAAAATTTTAAAAACACTTTAAAATATAGATTTTAATGCAAAAAACAACACTCAAAAAATAAATAATGAATTAGTTTGAAAAAAATAGGATTAGAGTCCAAACAACAATATAGATGCTTTATGATCATAAATTAAAAAAAATAAAATCTTGAGGATTCTCTCTATTTCCACCTGGATGTCCATCTTTAACAAGACCAGTGAGAAGAAGATAATCCCTAAATTCAAAAACCAATCTAAAGATACAACGAAAAAAAAAATTGCCCTCTAAAAGTTGTGAATTATTAAATAATTACAAATTACTAAAGTCTATTCAGGCATCATCAAAAAGACAAACAACTTCCCAACGTGTAAAACATAAACACAACGAATAATTAATCATATACGCACAACGTGATGATCATAGATACCCATATCCCACGCCACAGCAATTTGAAATTCAAATTAGAAAAATCAACATCGTAAATTTCTTGCCACCGGTTTCATTGGGTTTTAATCAAATTAGAAAAAACTATTATTAGTTTATTTTAATTTAAAATACATATATTAATATATCCATAATAGTTAATTACCGGTTTGAATCATGCGATCCAACATCGCAAAATGAACCATCATTGACCGATAATTGTAATTATAGTTATTAAACTCTATTTTTTTTTAAAAAAAAAACCAGTGATTCAGGATATTTGTTGGATGGGGTTGATTTGATACTAAAAAACCGGTGACTCAGAATATTATTAGAAATTTATTTATTTTTTGAAAAATGAAACATCAACACTCAAGTAACTTGGGGCGTTGTCTGAACCACAATTCGCGCCGATCTGAAAACTATGTTTGCAAGTGTCAATTCTCTCTCGTAGAAGAAAAAAAACAGGGTACAGAAATTTCAAGGAAACCAGAACAACACGGCAAATGAGACCACGATGATGACCTGCCTGCTGACCAGTACTATCCATGACGCG
>NW_011504213.1:0-6724 GCF_000495115.2 Populus euphratica
GACATAATTTTTTCTTCATTTTTGGTTGGCCATCGAAAATCATTTTTTTACTTATTTTTTTCTCTTATCATAGGAAAGTGCAATGTCCATAAAAAAAATTAATGCAATTATTTAATTCGTTTTTTCTTCGGATTTAGTCTCTGATTTTTTATTAGTGTTAATAATTCATAAAAAAAAGCTATTTTCAATTACATTTCTTATGAATTTCTTTGTTTTTCAGATTTAGTCCTTAAAAAATTCAATTTAACCCTTCAGTTATTTTTTTACTTTAGATTTCATCCTTGATCTTGTGGTTAATATTTTTTTTATTTGAAATAATTTAATTTTTTAATTTCATCCTCCATGGATTTTTTCATATTTTTAATTAATTCATCATTTTTTAATTTCTATTTATTTAATCTAAAATAATTTATAAAATTAGTTTATTTTTTTAATTTCATTCTCCTTGGGGATTTTTCATCTCAAATTTTTAAAATATAATTTTTTTTAGTTTGGTTTTATTTTGCGATTATATTCTTTAACATTAAATTTGACAGGTATTAACCCTCTTGATTTAGCTTGGACTTAGAGCTTAATGGGTTTCAGACTTTAGATATTAATTTGGGGTTAGGTAATTTACCCAAATTTGCTTGGCTTTTTGTATTTTTTTTTATCTTTTTAATCTGATTTCATCATTTGTGTTTGTTTTCACTTTTGATGGTACTTTTTTTATTTTCCTAGAGTAACACAAGTTTCATGAGGTTTTTTTTTTCTTTATTAGATCTATATCTTTTAAAAGAATTTTTTTTTCAAATTAGATTAAATTTATTTATTTCATCCAATTTTGTCTTCATGCTTTTATTTTCTATTTATCTTTGTTTAATTTTTATATATAGAATTAGTTTGTTTTTCCATTTCATTCTCCATGAGTTTTTTTTCTATTAAATTTTAAATTAAAAAATTAATTTAATTTAATTTTATAATTTCATCCATCAACGTTAAATTTATTAAATGTTAAATTTTATGATTGAGCTTGGGTCTAGACCTTAACATATTGCAAACTTGGAATATTAATATTGGCTTAAAAGGTATGCCTGGTTTCCTTTGTTTCATCATCTAATATTTTTTTTATTTTTAATAGGATTGTTTTGACTTTTTTCAAAGAAACACAAGTTGTTTTGGTTTTTTTTTTTTGGGACTTTGCTAGATCCATCTCTTTTAAAAAGAATTTTTTAAAAAAATTAGATTAAATTAATTTATTTCATCCTTTAATATTAAATTAGTTTATTATTGGCTTGGTTTTTTTATGCTCTTTGATAGATATTATACTTTTAAAAAGATTTTAAAAAATTAAATTTATTAATGACATCCTTCAAAACTAAACTTGTTTGGTGTTGAACCTCTTAATTGAGCTGAAGTATAGAACTTAATAGTGTTAGTCGTTAACCCAAGTTATTGAACACAATTCCAAACAAAACCTTAGCCTACTACAATCTCATAGTTGTCTAATCAAAACTTTTAAATCTCTTTTTTTTTTAGCTTAAGTATATAATAATTTTAGATATCAATTTTAATCTATTAATTTTAAATTTTTATATAAAAAATATTAATTGACAAATAATTTCTCTTCCACTTGCTTCTATATAATGAATTTCAAACCACAAACTTATTCATCTATTGTTGTTGTATCCATATAATCCTAGAACAAATCTATATTTATAAATATAGTAAACTTGTAATTAAAATATTATCTTGACATCAATTATGAAAGAAAATTTTTTAAAATCATCGAGGGGGAATTTTATCATTTAATATTACACTTACTATAATAAATTTAGTACTTCACAGGTGAACATACAAGGATTTGCAAATCCTTGATTTCAAACTAAAAGAAACATATTACATGATAGAATAATTTTAGAGATACTTAATTTCTTTACTAAAATTCTTTATTAAGTGTCATGAAATTTCATTGTTATAATGATCTCATTAGGCCCTATTTGTTTTTGTGTTTTAAAAGTATTTTTAAACAAATTAAATTAAATTTATTTATTTATTTGCTTTAAATTAATATATTTTTTGTTTTTAGATTATTTTGATGCGCTAATATCAAAAATAATTTTAAAAAATATTATTTTGATATATTTTTTAGTGAAAAGATACTTTGAAAAACAACTGCAATCATACTTCTAAATAAGCTCTAAATATGTAAGTTCTATATACTATTATTTGAATTATTTCTTTTCTTGTGACAGAAGCTATGTCATTTAGTAAGTAAAACGTTCTTAAAAAATTAAATATCTCTAAGTATTATCCTATTTGATGTCAAATTAAAAATAGAGTTCACTCACTTTTTAGGTTAAAATTTTATTGGAATTTAATCTCCAAAATAAGTTCTCTAAAATAACATATTAATATTTTTAACAAATTATAGGTAAATGAAAATTAATCTAAAAAAATTCTTCGTTGACATATTTTGGTAAAACTCAAAACTTTTTAAAATAATTTTATCCAATATAGGAAAAATGAAAAATTTTCTTGGTATTTATAAAATGGGTAGTTGAAAACTTAAAATTGAATTCAAATGACATCCAAGCTTTTAAAGAGAAGAGATAATAGCTAAAGTTGGCTTTAGGATTAAACTCACACACACGTGTGCTTTGGCCCAACCTAACTCGTGCTCGAATTTGACTGTGAGTTTATTAGAAAATAATATTTTGACAAATACAAATGTGTGTTAGCCTAGCCTGACTTGTACTTGAGTTTGAATATGAGTTTATTGTAAAATAATATTTTAGGCCATAAAATATTATTTTTTACCAACTAAAATTTGGACTTGAGTCTGATCCATGAAGAATTAAACAAAATAACATTGTAGAATTTGAGATAAAAAATAAAGATAATAATAAGTGATAGAGGTAAAAAACACAAAGCATCATTTGATAAATTTTGTTTTCAAAAAGTTATTATCCATCAAATTACCTCTCTTTATTCACTACAACAAAATGACATTGCAAAACTTAAATGATGAATATAATGTTGACAAGATTAGGAGCACCTCAAAACTTATGGGATAGACAATTCTAACTACCAATAATATAATTAACAAAATACCCTAAAAAAGTTAGATAAAACATCATATGAATTATAGAAAGGTATGAGACCTTTTTGCACATGCTTCAAAGTCTGGGGGTATCTTATAAAGGCAGCAATACCGAATTCTAAAAAGATCAAAATAGGATCTAAGACTATGAATCAAGTATTTATCGGATATACATATAATAGTGGTGCATATCAATTTCTTGTATATAAATCAAATATTGAGGATATTCATTCTAATACTATTATAGAATCAATGAATGCTATATTCTTTAAATATATGTTTTTATGGAATGAAAAACAAGAAAATTATTTATTTTAAAGAATGATTGGGGCTAACTCAAGTAATCATTATTAATAAAAAGATGATGAAGTTCATTTCAAAAGGAGAAAAGGAGAAAAAAATGACCAAAATATTTGGCCCTAATTTTTTAATATATTCTTTTCAAAATGAACCTTGAACCTACTTTGAAGCAATATTTTGTTTGAAAGTTTCTTATTAAAAAATATAGTCAATAGAAAAATTAAATTAATTATGAATAATCATGTATGAAAACTATTAGATTTTCCTTTTAAAAGTAAACTATTGGGCTATAAATGGGTTTTCAAAAGAAAGATGAAAATCAATGATATTATTGACAACTAAAATTAGATTGTTTATAAAACGTTTTAGACAATAAGAATATGTGGACTTTTTGAACACATATTCACATGTGTTAAGAATAATTTCTATACAAATGTTAATAGACATTACAACTATTAACAAGATTGAAATAGATCAAATGAATGCAAAAACAAATTTTTTAAATGGTGACTTTAATGCGAAGATTTACATGAAACAACTTAAAGGGTTTGTTGTTAATAAACAAGAACAAAACGTATGTAAGATTGTCAAATTATTTTATGGTATGAAATAAGCTTTTAAATAATGACATAAAAAATTTAACAATATTATATTGTCAAATGAGTTTAAAATCAACAAAGTTAATAAATGTATTGATATAAAAACATAGATAAATGTTATGTCATTATATGTCTTTATATGGATAATATCTTTATTTTGGGTAGCAGCAATCACCTGATCAAGTCTAATAAAAAATATTAACTAACAAGTTTGACATGAAAGAAGTGGATATTGCATATGTCATACTAAAAATAAAAACTTCTAGGACATCTAATGAATTAGTATTATCCCAATATTCTTGTTATGTTGAGAAAGTTCTCAAAAAAATTTCTAGATGTGAGAATAACATTGTGAAAATATCAATTGACATAAGTATTTATTTGTCCAACAATAAAGGCTAGGGAATAGACCAATTAGAATATTTAAATAATTGAGAGTTTGATATATGTTATGAACTATACAAGACATAATATTATTTACTCAATTAACAAATTGAGTAAATTTACATGTAATTCAAGTACAAATCATGAAGAAATAATATGAATGATACTTAAATATTTGAGGTGCAAGTTAAATTATAAGTACACTATATTGGTTATCCAATGATATTAGAAAGGTATAACGGTGCTTATTGGATATTTGATATTAAGAATTCAAAATCCACTAGTAGATATATCTTCAAACTTAGTACAACAAATGCATAATGAAAATTCTCTAAACAAATATATATCGCGAAATCCACTATGAATCATAGTTTATTGGTTTTGATAAAGTTGAAGAAAAAAATCAAGTTACTTTGAAATTTTTTAAAAGATGTTTCATGTTGACTAAATCAATGCCAACTATTTATGAATACTTATGAATACTGTGATAATCAGCAATTGAAACGGTATAATAGTAAGCTATACATATATATTATAGACATGATACTATTAAATATTTGTTCTCAAATAAAATTATTTTTATTAACTATATAAATTTAAAAGAAAATATTACAAATTTACTAAACAAAAATTTGTGGGGAAAGCTTTTGTATAATGCATTGAGAAAAATGGTCCTAAAACCTATAAAGATTTAAAAAAAATATAATAATGGTAATTATAATTAATTAATTAAAAATCTCAAGATATAGATTCAAATAGAAAATTAAGTTATATATAATATTTTTAATAGTATTCAAGAATTATGATTTTTTATTTATTTTTATAATAAAACAAATATTAGTTGTAATGTGATAAAAAATGAGTCGTGCTATTTATAATTTTCTGATTAATAACTGAAAAGGCTATCTTGATTTCCCCTTCCAGTTTTGCTGCAACTGCACCTCTGTACAGAGAAACTTTAAAGCCGACCTGACCTGGAATTAGAATTTCCTTGCCAACGCACTTCCAAATGAATCAACAACATCACAGCTAAACCCAACTCTTACCCGCCGGTGATTATCCTTTTCCCCATCCCAAATATCGGCTGCAAGTGCAACCCACCCTCTTTTATCCCAATGGAGTGGAAAGAAAGGTACTTGATACGAGCATTGTGCACCTAGTTTGTTCATGAAGTTATACTCGCACCAAAATTCTACATTCAATCTTTTCCCATAGTAAGGATTCTACCCGAATCAATAACGCCTTCAACACTTACAATGAACTGCTGGTTGCGTCATCATAATGGTCACCCTGACACCTATTTGCAATGAAAAAGAAGCAGCAGCACTTTATGCTAACAAAACCCTAATTCAATATGTCATTGTGCGCAATGGGGTAAGAGAAAGAACATATGAAGGCCCTCCTAATTCAATATGTTATTGTTTAGGAGGGCCTTCATATGTTGTTTCTCGAGAAGTAGCTTTGAACAGCAAGAGGACCACTGTGATCGCAGAAATGCAATGATGATAAATCCAGGTAGACCCCTGAGTTGATTTCTTGTTGCCCTTTAACAGTACGGTCTCTCATCATCTCAGCTTCACCTGCATAACATATCCAGAAAACCCGTTCTCGGATTTCATTTCATTTTTTGCCATATCTTATTTAGTTGTCGTCAAGATACTAATCTGACTAAGGATGAGAGGTTAATTTTAACTTCCTCATGCATAGACTGTAAACAACTTCAGTGTTTCTAGTTTCATTAGGAATTTACTCAAGTTAGAAGTCTGATAGTGGGATAACGTTAATGGGATCAGGTCAATCTATATCGATGTTCGTATGTTTCTGCATCATCTATGTCTGTTCTGAAAAAGAAACTTTTGAGCATGGAGTGGGGCCTAAAGTTACTCACATCCTATCTGTGCTATGATTCTGAAAGGCATTCCCTTCATTTATTTATTTATTTTCTTTCTTGGAAACGATCTAAAGCTTATGTTTCATGATCGCATGTTTCCCTGGTGAATTACAGAGTGTAAATTTACCGAGGAACATCACTCCAAAAAGAAAAAGGAAACGTGCAGAATAGTCCGAGAGTGGCCCTTCATGACTGAATAAAATTTCCTGTATGTTCACCGGATAAAAAGCAAAAGGTCATCAAACCAGGCTCCAACAATAACCCAGTCAAGATCCAAGTCATAAATTTAATAAGTTGATCCAAATTAGTCATTCCAAAAAAAAATTAAATAAATCTAACCAATTCTCAACAGGATAACCGAGTTTGACTGACTTGTTCAATTTAACTTGAACAAGATTACAGGACTCTTCTATGATTACTAATCGGAGGTCCCTTCACTTCATCTGATCTTTCCTGAAACTTCCCAAA
>NW_011504257.1:0-6570 GCF_000495115.2 Populus euphratica
CAGCCACCAGATGGTTGATTCTGGTAGATCTGAGGGAGAGGATTCTGATGACGGTGGTTTCATCTTCCATTGATGACTGATGAGGGAGAATCGTCGATTTGAAGCTTCGGTTGGCCGATGACAGTCATGGCCTTTTTTCGGCTAGATTCGGCAGTGAAAACGCGTAAAACGACCGGGGTTTTGCTTCAGAGAGGGCGATTCACCTTTCTGTGGTGGTTTGGCAGCTTACAATGGCCGAAAATGAAAGATCGGAGGAGAGAGAGAATCGTCGGCGAGAGAAGAGAGAGGCTCCGAGATTTTGCTACGGTGTGAACGCGAGCATGGTGCACTGGTGCATCTGAAGGCTGTAAACCGTTGGATCGTGGATTAACTGATCGTGCGGCTGTGATTGGCTTGATCTGCAAGTTGATCAGATGGTCCGGATGAGCTGAGCTTTGTTCTGGTGTGGCGCGGTGTATTCAGTGTTTGGTACACCTGATGACGTGGCGCAACAAGATCGAATGACAGATTATTTTAAAGGCTGAGATGAATTTGGGTTTTAATTCGGTGTGGTAAACCCTATTGTATCCTAAAAAATCAAAGGCCCCGATTTAGACACTATTAGATCTAACGATTAGGATATTTTTGATATTTTTCAAATTGTTTTAAAAAAAAAATCAATATCTTACTCGCGTTAAGAAAAAGTAGAAAATAAATAAAGTGTCAAATAGTAACATGTATATGACATTCTTTCTCTGAATTTCACTTCTATTTGCTTTCTTCTTTTTTTCTTTTTTTTTTTGTTGTCATATTTTCACTGGCTATTTATAGCCAATGAAGAGGAGACAGAAAATCACATATTGTGCAAAATTTCAATGTTAACAGCTGCACCATCTACCATTGGCAAAAATCCTCCGTCTATTGTGACAAAATTTTCAATATTACAGCTGCACCGCCTACCATTGGCAAAAATATTTTGCCTACTATGACAAAATTGTATTATTTTTTTGTTTTATTATATATAATAATAATATTTATTTATAGGGGTAAAATTAAAAACTCAAATCAGTATTAGAAAAAGCTTTTCAACCGCTAAAAATCAATTTTAATTACCAAAAAAATCTTTATATGGGTATCAACTCGGTGGACCGGGTTTTTTCGACCAAAAATAAATAACAGTTTTGACCAAAAATAGCTTGAAATTTATTTTTTATCCCAGTCAACATGGTGGGACCTATATTGATCCGGTGGACTCGGTTTTGACCAAAAATGACGGTTTTGACCCGAAACTCATTTTTCATCCCATTCGACATGGTGGGACCCGTATTGATCCAGTGGACTCGGTTTTGACAAAAAATGACGGTTTTGACCCGAAACGGCTCCAAACTTATTGTTTATCCCGGTCGACATGGTTTAACCCATATTGATCCGGTGGACTCGGTTTTGATCGAAAGATGCGGTTGACTCGAGAAAATATATTTTAAAATTTTTTTTATTATATTTTTTATTATGAATAATAAAATAAAATAACGTTCGAGAAAATCTTAGTTTTTAGGAGGTAGTCACGTTTTGAGGGTTGTCCCTAAAGCTTTAGCAAATGGTGATATTATTGGAACAATAATTGGAGAGGAACTGCAGGTCTCCACAATGTCTGATCGAATGAATACAATGTTTAAACATGTTGATGCCTCCATTGCCTTGCCAGGTGGTCTGGGCATATTGGAAGAGATCTTTCATATTTTCTCTTGGGCCCAACTTCACATTCACCATAAATTCATCGGTTTGTTAAATGCTAATAATTATTATGATAAGTTGTTGTCTTTTCTTGATCATACTGTGGAACAAGAATTCCTAACATCTTCAGCATGACAAATCATAATCTCTGCTGCTACTGCTGAATAATTAATTGACCAACTACAATCTCTTACTTCTATAATTGATCTCTCCATGAGTCGCATAAATTGGTCAGCTAAGGACAACCGTAAAAAGCTTATATTGGATTTGAGCCTTCGTTTGTGAAATCTTGTATTTTATTATTTTGTTTTGTTATTTTTTATATTTGTTTAAGTGTGTTTCAGGTTTATCAGTGTTCGTTATTTCAGGTGATATCTTCTATACTCTATCTTTCTATCTTAGAACATTGAGGACAATGTTTCGTTTTGGTTGGGGGGAAGGGGTAGTAGTTGATATTTATAAAAAAAAAAATATTACTAGCTGTGTTTTCTATTTGCAAAACCATTGTTGCTAAGATGGCAGAGTCATAGAGTTCTTTTATTAAAGTGACTCTTGAGACGCATCCTGGTAAATATTCTTAACAAGGTCTATTATAATACTTCTTGAAATATTCAGGTTTACAAACTCTTGCATTCTTATTTATTGCTTTTGCTCATATACTCATTAAAACAAGTATTTTTAAACCTTTATTTTTACACACACACTTTAACATATGATTGTGGGTTGTATATTGGATTATTACATTATTTATGTTTTTTTATTAAAGGTAACAACTAAAGGAAAGGGATAGTATATAATTTGCACACAAAAAAAGGAAAAAAATAATGATAATAAATGTAATTAAAAAAATAAATAAAAACATATATACGTTTGGTTTCGTAGCCTCCCTAACCTAAGCAATTAAACCTGAAAGGGTGTTTTAACACCTAATATCCTAAAGTCAACTGACTTGGAAGCTATTGGCTCAACGCTTGTTACACGGGTTGAGGAGAAGAGCATAAGGGAATCAAATATTGCACTATCTACGTATCAATAATTGTAACCCGAGTTATTAAGCTCGAAGGGGTGTCTCAACACCTCATGCCCTAAGACCAACTGGTCTGAGAGTCATTAGCCGAAAGCTCATTATATGGGTTCAAGATGCATTGTGTTTTACATTATATGTATAAAATAAAAAAAAATCCCAACCCAAGGAAGTTAACCTTAAACATTAGAACATAATATGGTTTTCTTCTAATAAAAGCTCCATAATCTATGTTTTCATGCATTGAGCACATAAAAAAAAAAGGTTTATCAATATCTTGTTTCAACAATATGAAGCAAATATATATATGAATTTAATGAGATTTTGTTTACTTGGATAGGGTAATGGAAGTTAAATGATGAATGTCTTGCTTTGGGGAACTTGCAAATTGTTTTTCTATTTTAACGCTTTGATTACTAGGGACTAGTAATAAGCTGGTTAGGGGGTGTGATTAGTTCTTAAAAGTGTATTTTTATCAAGGTTTTATATCATTATTTTGCACTTGAAGTATCAATAACTCCTTAACTAGAGCATGTTTTATAATAACAAGTCTGATAATATAAGATACCTTTAATTTATGGTAAATGCCTATTTTAAATGCAGGTATTTTCACAATTCAAAGGATTGATTGTTGTGATTAACTATTAAAAGTGAAAGGACAGAGAAAAGGCTCAACTTACAAAGGAGATGTCGATTCACTTCAAATTCGAACACTGTTCAATCATCGGATCATATCTAGAGCTATAGATCTTGGATGTCATATTAATTTATATGGATGGAAAGATAAGAAATAGGCCTACAACTTTTATGGGTATAGAAAGACCTAAATTTGCCATTTTCAAATTTAAATTTTGGCCACAAAAGAGAAGTCTGAATCTGTCTTGCAATCCAGCCCAAACACTACTTAGAGTTTTATCCATAACTGGAGTTCTAGAAGTCTAAATGATCTAAAATTTGGTGGGTGGAAGAAAAGGATAATTTTCCAACAACTTTTATATAGAGGACTGGCTCAAATTCGGATGGTAAAAATGAGATTTCATCTAGACAAGAGCATGAGGGCTATCCACTACGTCCACTAGCAGCACTGCTTAGTAATTTAGATATATCTCGAGTTGTAGTGCTCCAAATGATCTGAAATTTTATGAGTTGAAGGAAAAGACAATTTCAAATAACTTTCATGAAGGACACTTTGCCAAATTCTAATTGCATCAATATCAATTCAGCTAGCCAAAGTGTTAGAGTGATGTTGTCCACCAAGTCCACTAATCCATAGTTGGCCACTACATCAATTATCAATTACCACATAAATAGTTCTGAATTTTAGCCTATAAAAGGATGCATTTGCCATTCATTTGGGCATCTTGTTTTCTATATCAAGATCATGTTCTTACTCTCTCTTTATATTTTTGTAATGCTTAAGTTTTGCTTTCATTAATCTCTTGTTCATCCTTTTCATTTTCTTTACTATACTTAGCTAACTTATATCATGTTTATATTCCTGTATTGTTTCTTTAAGTTTTTCTTCTTCATAATGTCTAGCTAAGTTAATTATGTCAAGGTAAAAGGGTTTCATTAATGGTATGGGATAAGTATAATATAAACTTAATATGGACTTCAATGCTTATATCCTAAACAACTTGCTATTAACATGTCTTATCATTTTTATCTTATTAATTCTTAATACCTTACTTGTTAAATGGTTAATCTAGATTTATGTTGTATAACACTTGGTACATCAAATACTTGATCCTTCATAGTCTTCGACCAACATCGTTATTATGAAAAGGAACTTGATTTGTTGTCAACATAAGTTAGTATCATGAATACTTGATAAAATTTATAAGTATGGTATTATGTAAATAAGATGATTAATATGATCATGTTGATAATTAATAAAGAGTTTATATCTTATTTATCCCTAATACTATTAGTGTATCCTCTAACCTTGATATTTATTTTTATCATTATATAATCTTCACATTAATCTTACATTTCAAAGTCCTTTTTAACTCATCTTCACCACCACCATCATTGTTGTTATTGTTGTTGTTCTTATTATTATTATTATTATTATTATTATTTATAATTTATATAGTTAACTTTCTTGTGGTTCGACCCCGGTCTTGTCAGGTTATTTATTACTTTGACACTCCTGCACTTGGGATAAGACATTAACTCTTTGATCGTGTCAGTATTTCTCCCTGTTTTTCAATGGTATTTCTCTCTTTCTTTCTTTTTTTTCTCTTCTTGGTTTATGTTTTTAGTTTTCTAGTGTGTTTTTATGGTTTTTCTTGAGTGTTTTTTTGCTATTTGATTCTTTTTTCTAGGTTTTATTTACAAGAACATTCTTGAAGTGGAAAATAAAATTAAATATTGAAAGTTTTTTATACTCTTTCCTTTTTTAAGTGAAGATTTCAAATTTTGAAAATTTTATGATTTAAAATTAAGTTTTTTCCTTCTTTTTTTTTTCCTTAAATTATGCAGGATTTTTTCATTTCATTCCTAATTTCAATGAGATCTATAATTAATGATTTTCTAGATATATTCATTAAATCAATAATATTTTCAATTTTATTTGAATTTCTATTTTATAAAAGATAATTTTATTTTTTATATATTTTTTAAATCTTTGAATTATATTTTTAGATTCTCCATTATTTTATTTAATCGTCTAAAAAGTTTGATGATTATTTTGGTTTTTTTTTCCAGTTTATATTTGTTTTCCTTTTTATTTTATAAAACTTGTCACATGGAACAAAATAAGTAAAAATATCAAAATTAATAAGTTAATTGAATTGAAAATTTTTATTTATTCAAAAAAAGGTAAAAATAGGTTATCATACTAAGCATGTAAAACTTTCAATTGGTGTTATAGATATTTTTTATTATTATCTGATTTTTATTATTTATTTTTAACTAATATGTTTTCATTTGTTTTTTTTATTTTATTTCATTGTCTTGTAAAAAAACTAATTTCACCTTAATATAAAGATAAAAAACTAAAATGAAAAGGCGTTTTCAATGGTGCAAAAATATTTTAGCTCTAAACTTAAGTTTATTGTTGATTCCAACAATGAAATTAGTATTTTTCCCTTTTCACAATAAAACATACGGCCTGATTGTTGGGAATAATAGGGTCTTTTCATACTTTATCACAAAAGAACAAAAAATATTGAATTGGAGTCCCGTGAATGTTTAGACTTTTCATTTTTAAAAGCATAAGTTAATTGATAAATTAACCTTAGATTTAGAAATTCCACTACTTTTATTCACAGATTTTTTTTATTTTTTTACCCTTGGTTTTTTGTTATCAAGAAAAATTAGTATTTTAATAAATAATAAATATTATTAAAAAAATATGATGGATGCATATGTCACATGCATGATTTAGTTTATACTATTTAGATGGCTCTTATGATGCCACTTGGCAATCAAACACAGGTTTCTAGGATGGAGATTAAATCAATTTGACGGAGCCTCTATTCTTGGATAACATGTGTTGCCAACGAGACTCTGGTTTTACACCTGTTACCTTTTCTTTTCTTTTTTTCTTAGTTCCATATTTGGCCCTCAAGAACTTAAAGCAACTCTTTAATTTTTTTTTCCTTCAGGTTAGGTTCATGTTTTTTTTTTATATTATATGAGAATATTTATATAATTAGAATTTTGTTTTAATTTCATCCTATAATTTTTTTATATGACAAATCTGATTTATATCTTTTGATTGCCTTTTGTTCTATTTTAGTTTCTTTTTCTAATTGAATTTATTTTTTTATTTTATTCCTTAACATTTAATTTAATTTTATTTCTATATCAAATTTAATTTTTTATCT